>NW_026251711.1:600000-782570 GCF_025024155.1 Gamsiella multidivaricata
CAATATGTGCCCGTGGCAAGACCACCCTGGCAGGTGACGGATTACTTGAAGGCCCTGAATCGGATTCCCAGCCTGCAAGACCTGGCCAAGAACCCCTTTGCGTTGACCCTGTCCATGGAGGTATTGCCTCGCATGGTGAATCCAAGGCAAGATCTCTCGACCGTCCGGATAACTAGAGTTGCGTTGTATGACCAGTTTGTGGAGCAATGGTTGTAGCGAGGCAAGAGGCGGCTCGCTGAGAAGAAGGACTTTAGCTATCAAGAGAAGAAGGTGTTCGAGAGCTTGTCCGACGATGGTTTTGTGCAGAAAGGAGTGGCCTTTTTGAAAGCGTTAGCGGCAGCGATGTACGAAGAGCAAGCGGGCAATTCGGTGGTCGAGTACTCACCCTTTCGCGATCAAATTACATGGAAAAAATGGTTTTTTAGCCGGGAGGACGAGAAGCAGCAGCTCTTGCGTGAGGCGTGTCCTCTGATCCGCAGCGGCAACCAGTACCGGTTTATCCATAAATCACTGCTGGAATACTGCTTGGCCCGCGCGGTGTTTGAGCCGCGAGGTGGAGAGAGCGCGAGTCGCGCAGCCTTACCTCAAACCCTGCCGCGTCGAGGGAGTGTCGATTCCGTCATGAGCTTTGAAAAACAGTCTACTGTAGAGGAACCCGTGGAAGCCATTGAACAGGCCGTTCTCGATTCGCCCTTGGCACGGGGAAGCTTTGTGGGCGAGCCGTCGATTCTGCAATTTTTAGCAGAGCGTGTCCAACAGGAACCTCTCTTCAAGCAGCAGCTGCTCGCCACGATCGAATGCTCCAAAATCGACAAAGAGGCACGCAAGGCGGCAGCCAATGCGATCACGATATTGGTCAGAGCCGGGACCCTGTTTAACGGGGCAGATCTGGAAGGCATCCAGATTCCAGGAGCGGACCTGAGTGGCGGCCTATTCGATTCTGCTCAGCTGCAAGGGGCGGATTTGAGAAAAGTTAACCTTCGCAATATTTGGCTGCGTCAGGCCAATTTGAGCAACGCACAGATGGCGGGTGTACAGTTTGGCGAATGGCCTTATCTCTTAGAAGAAAGCGAGGTGAGATCCTGCGCGTATTCGCCAGATGGGAAGTTCTGCGCAGTAGGTCTCGAGGACGGCACGGTCAGCGTGTATGACACCTCGACTTGGGCAAAAGATCACACCTTGCGTGGCCATACCAACTATGTTATGAGTGTGATGTATTCGCCCAGCGGCCAGCAGATCGCCTCGGGCAGTTGCGACAAGACGGTGCGACTGTGGGATGCGCAAACTGGTGCATCAGGCCCCATCTTAAGTGGCCATACCTCCTTTGTTACAAGCGTGGTGTATTCGCCCAGCGGCCATCAGATCGCCTCAGGAAGTCAGGACGACACGGTGCGGCTGTGGGATGCGCAAACCGGTGCACCCGGTCCCATCCTAAGAGGCCATACCGACTCAATTGAGAGCGTGGCGTATTCGCCTAGCGGCCAGCAGATCGCCTCGGGAAGTCGGGACAAGACAGTGCGACTGTGGGATGCGCAAACCGGTGCGCCCGGTCCCATCTTAAGCGGCCATGCCGAACTTGTTTTGAAGGTGGCGTATTCGCCCAGCGGCCAGCAGATCGCCACGGGCAGTGGCGACAAGACGGTAAGGCTGTGGGATGCGCAAACCGGTGCACTCGGCCCCATCTTACGCGACCATAATTCCGACGTTACGAGCGTGGTGTATTCTCCCAGTGGCCAGCAGATCGCCTCGGGCAGTTGCGACACGGTGCGACTGTGGGATGCGCAAACCGGTGCACCCGGTCTCATCTTAAGGGGCCATACTTACCTAATTACGGACGTGGTGTACTCGCCCAGCGGCCAGCAGATCGCCTCGGGCAGTTGCGACAAGACGGTGCGACTGTGGGATGCGCAAACCGGTGCACCCGATCTCATCTTAATCGGTCATACCAACCCTGTTACGAGCGTGGTGTATTCACCCAGTGGTCAGCAGATCGCCTCGGGGAGTTACGACAACACGGTGCGGCTGTGGGATGTGAATTCGGGTCAATGTTTGGCAGTTGTTGGAGGTTTCCATGGACCAATCACAAGCATCACCTGGAGCGCTACTTCAAACGGCACCTATTTCGCAACCGGCTGTGGAGATGAGTCTGTTCGCATGTGGCAGGTCATAGAAGAGGAGGATCGCTATCAGGTGCGCCTGCATTGGAGTTCAAAGCATGGCAGACTTATCATGTCAAATACCTCTATCCACAACGTACAAGGCTTAAGCAGGATAAATATGCGGCTATTGGAGCAATGCGGTGCTGCCGCTACGACCGATTCTCCCGCTGTATAGTCAAGGAAGCCGGTCGACTCGGCGAATGTCTTTTCGCCTGTTTGAAAGGTGGAGGTAATACAAATAGGAGATCAGCAATGGTGCCTTGTCTTTTACTTATTGCCAACCTTTTCGAGCATGTATTGCGCTTTCTGAAGACAACCTACAGAGCAGTCTTTGTCCATGACAAGTCCACAAATTAAAAGTGGTGGTCAAGAGCACAAACTAAAGCACTCAATGGGTTCGAAAAATTAAAGAGCGGAAGCGATGAACAATGAAGAGTTCAAGCTATGGTTACAGAGTATTGTGGGCCCGTAAGTGTTGACCATGGCAGCCCGCTGTCTTTAGTAATACGCGCAAGAGAAACATAACTCTACCGATCCTAAACAATCCCCTCGCGGAGAGTATCGTCCCAATTTCCTTCACCGACCCTGGCCAATATCACCAGCACCACCTCTGCGACCAACACCAGATCTACTGCCAACAACGCACTCGCCATACTGAAGCAGAGTTCAGTAAGCGTTGGATTGTTCACTCATTAATAGGGAACGTGAGCTGGATTTAGACCGTGGTGAGACAGGTTAGGTTTATCCTACTGATGAAATATTGTTGCAATAGTAATTGAACTTAGTACGAGAGGGGCTGTTCATTCGGATAACTAGTATTTGGATCTGCCTGAGCAGGCAATGGTCCGAGGTTACTACCGCCTTTATCGATTTTTAGTTGGATACGAATAGACCCTCGGGTCCTGAATCATACTATGTGGGGTCGTCTTGTGGAGCGGAAAGGCTTCATGAGGCGCCTGCTAATGTTAATTTCAAATATTGGAAGAGATAAATCCATTGCAGACGACTTTTGTTGAACAGGGTATTGTAAACAATAGAGCAACCTTGCTGCGACGATCTGCTGAGATTAAGCTCATTGTTTTTTTAGGTTTGTTCGAAAGAACAACCTGCGACGCACAGCAGGTCAATGTGGTTTGGGATCAACGCGGTTTAATTTTAATTTTTTATCTTACTCCGGTTTCCATGGTTCAGGGTAATCCAAGCAGTCAAGATAAGGATTACCAGGACCAAGGAAGGAGAGGATTAGGGAGGAGAGGAGGGGAGAGAAGGGGAGAGGGTAGCCACAGAGTATCTTTGTAGATACAACAGTCAATCAATAAATGCAAAGGCACCGGGAAAAGACCGGCGATAGGTCTTCGCGTTAGTCAGGCACTAGCGTAACGACCATGTTTAAGCAACGAGAAGAATGCCGCCACTTCCAGTCCTGTGCAAGACCTATGCAACAAATCCTGTGCAAGGGCCGTGTAAACAATCCTGCACCCGAGCCGGCAGAGAAGAGAACAAGAACGATGTGTTCGAGAGGGAGACGGTTTTATTCTTTGGCATATAATTGCTGCACTGTACACTACAATTATTCTTATTCATCACACCTTGGTAGCCCCATGACCGCTTCAAACAACTTGCTTCGCTTCCCAGATACTGTCGCGTGTCCTCCTAATACAAAATGTATGCCTAAGCCAGTCAGTAAGCGGGATTGAATACGAATACATGCAGATACAACCAAAATGCCTTGGCGATAAGTAGCGTTGGCAATGTGGTCAAGAACATCGGAATCATGGCAATCGTAGTGGGAATGGTGAACGAGCCAACCTCCTCAAGTAAAAAACACGCCCCGAGTTTTGACTTTCAAATGAAGTAGCGTTCTAGAGGAGAAGATGATCTACAGAAGAGATGCCGTTTGACGGTTCTTATCCAGATCAAGAAATGACTTTCCAGATCGCATAAGGCGAAACAAATCCCGGTTATCCTTCCCAGTGTTGCCCACCTGCGAAAGGCCAGTCACCTCTCCAAAGAACACCTCCCGCCTGCTTGATCTCAAGCTGCTTCTGGAGCCTGGACGATGTATTGGGACTGTATTATCAAAAAATGAGAACAAGACAGTGGTTAGAGCATTGCCAATAAGTTCCAGTCTGCTAAATCTGCACTTTTATAACAGCCTACAGGTCCACCGACACGCGATCATTGTCAAGTCTCATCCCCTGTGGAATAGGGGCCACATAATTTGTCACAAACGTCCCTTCCAAGACGGACTTGTCTGGCTTCAGTGGTATCAGATCGAGTCCAAAGTGTGAATGAATGGGAATATTCATCATGCTCGTTGGCCTCCATGAATCAATTTTAAGATAGCGCAATTCTAAGTTGTTGAACATTGTCCTTTCCTTCCATGCTAAGTCATTCAGTGCCTTGCTGGCTTCCATCTTTCTCGCTACTTAAGCGTAGTTCTAGAATCAGGGAAAGAAGTCAGACAGCACGAAAACATGCACTGTATCAATCTTTGCCTATAGATTCACATACTCTGACTGCCTTCAGTACTGCCGCTTCGTCCATATCATGAACTGAGAGGGTTACGCGTTCCAAAAGTGTTTCAAGTAGGTCCCGTCCAAACACCTTGGTCATTGCGGGTGTTGGCAGAAATGGTGCGAACACACCGACAGTTGCCCTACCATGCAGCAAAAGAGAAAGAGGAATCAATTGAGTTCCGGAACACCAAATACAAAATATGTGATTTTAGATTTCGACGTTTGTACATGCATAGCATCTACAATAGTTGTTTTTTGAGGCGCGCCCTTGGACATTACAGTGATGCATAGTTACTGGCACGAAGTAAAGAGGCAGGCCATGCATTTGCCGTTGACGATCCACTATAAAAAAAAAAAAGATATGCATTAGGCAGTGGCAGGTGCAGCGCTGCCTGATACATTGTCAGGTAATTCTAAAGCAAAAAAAGGGAGGCCGCCGTCGTCGGATGGGCAGAGGTGTTTGAGAAACGCGTTGAAGATATCGTGAAGCCAAATGTTGCAATGGTGATAAAGGCGTAGAACTTACCGTCCCATTTATATGCAACAAAAAAAAATATATGGCTGGGAGTCACGGTGGCATTTGATATGGTTGAAATCATTCCGAGTGGAGGGCGTGTTTAAAGGACGGACGGGGATTGCGAAGAAGGCGGGGGGCACAGGAGGGTGCGAGACGTGCAGGACTCCCATACTTTTATTTTGATATCTGCAGTCCACTATAGATCTTACTGTTCCACCCAGCTTTGGATATACCGAACCAGGATACAGAGGCAATTGGGTTTTAGCAGGGCCGGCGGTGATCTGAAGGCCAAGGGCTTCTCTGATGGAAATGTATAAAGGGTCGTCTTGGTGGAGGTGGCTTTCTCGGGCGATGTGGAGCTCCGGCACAAACTGGAACTTGTCACGCAAACCTCCTTCCGTCCAGGTGCTGATAACTAGCTGGAGCTTTGTATCCCTGGGTTGATATATTCGAGGAGATTAATGTGTTCGCCTCAAGGGATGTGGTCCTCAGCAGGTATTGGGCGAGGTTAAAAAAAGTTGCCAGGGGGGCTGTAGATGTCCTCATCATCGACCGGCGGGTGACCGGGTAAGTCGCGTTGCTGTGGTGGTGGTGGTGGTGGTGGTGGTGGTGGTGGTGGTAAAGGGGCAGGAGGGCACTCATGAATCTGGCGGGCGCATCGTCGTGATATGCGTGGAAGTGGTTGTTGTCCTGTTCCGAAAGCTTTCTGGAAGGGTTCCACTAGTGCGCAGGGAATAAAAACGAGTTGCTGCTGGTGAAAAAGTAATATGGTCTAAAAGTACTCTTTTGATTATGATCATAGTACAGAGAACCAAGCGACGCGTCTGTACCCTATCTTGTCCAGTACATCGATACATGCTTGTGAAGGGAGGGTGGGGATATTTTGTTACATGTATCAATAGATCCGGAGAAATTGCCTCCACCAACTCCCAGGGCACTGCACTTGAGACGAATTGCCGGAAATAGGTGTATATCTTTCAAGTTCCCACTGGTAGGGGCGACCTTAACTTAGAGCGACAACGAGCAATCATGAATGTAGCTAGGACACTTTGCTGAAGGGCATCCAGCCCATGAATGGAGCACAGAGGAAACAAAGCAAGGGGGATTGTATGCAGACAAGAGAGTCTTACACTAAAACTTTTTGTCAATATCAAAATCAGCATCGCGATCAACCTCAACAGAGCATGATAGATTCGCAAGGCCAATCGACTCGAGAGACAAAATGTTATAAATATAAAAATAAATAAAAATAAAACCCTCAACAGAGCAGCACGCGTCAGTGAAAACGAGGTCCGTTGATATGAAAACGTAGCTTGGCCTCTTACCATTCCATGCGATTTAAACCAAGTACCATAAGGATCATCCGCGGCTTCATTTGCATTACACTATGATCGATGTCACAGGCTGTGGTCAAAGATTAAACCAAAATGAAGTTGAATGCATGATAGTTGCGTCAATTAGCACGATTATTGCTATTTCGCCGTGAGACTCAGCCCTACAGCCATATGTTATACGCCCAAAGACCGAGGCTACAGCCGCAATCGGTTCATTTGACGCCAGCTGATAAGAAGCAGGCATGGTGCGACAGTAGTCTTATCTCAGCAACGGCACATCTTTGACGATGGTTTATGTGTGACACGATCGGAGCAGCAGGCAGCCTATGGATCGAGGAGATCACTCTAGGAGTAAGGACGGCTGTGCTCCCGCAATGCTGGGGAATGGGACGTCCAGTCTGGGGCGTGTGTGGAGATGAAGGAAGGATGTACACGCTGTGCAGATGGAGGCAGGGTGATCGCTCTCGATCATATTTTTATCTCCTGCGCTGTAGCCCCTTTGTTTGTGCGACCGTGGGCAGACACACTCGCGTGCCCCCTTTCCAGAAATGGAACCCCCCCACTTCCTGCTATTCCTTGCGATCCAGGGCATCTCGATCACCCCCTTGTCCATTGTCACGAATGAGTGTTCTGAAAGACATAGGGAGGGGTCCCATAGATTGGTGGAGCGAGAGGGAGCCAATGGATCTCGAACATACCGTGGGAGGGGGCGCCTCCGTCCCAATGAGTTACCGGTACTTTCCATTCGCTGTTGGCACACTCAAAAGAGTGTCCGTGGACATGATTTGATTCGCAGACAAAGATAGTTTAATTTTGGTTTATCTCATGCCGAGGTGGGGTTGTTTATATCTGGACTGGATTGCTCACTCTCCTTGGTCTCTGGCTCCTTCATCCAGTGGAGGAAAGCAATGGGATATAAATGCAAATGCATGGACGGGGTGCGATGGTCCCAACACACACGGATTATGTATACTCCTCCAGCATCTATTTTTTTTTATTTCCCGCTCGCTGTGCTCTCTCCCTCCCTCTCGCTCTCCTCCTCTATCTCTCTCGCGAGATTGCCCTTGGGTTGCAGAACCATAGCGTCCTGAGACCTGTAGCATCATACAAGATGGGGTACATAGGTGGAGAGATAGGGCAGGGCTGCATGGGTACCCTCATCTATTTTTGCATTGTCAGTTAGTGTTATGACAGATTGAGGACCATGGCCACGTACATCCGCTTTCATTCAAGCAACAAAGGGAATTCGTTATTCGTGATCGCGATCTATCTTGAATGCGACGGTCATAGTGCACCATGTCCTGCGCTGTCATGCTGTCATATTGTCATAGTGCTATATTCTCTCTCTCTCTGCAAAAATTTATTCCTCACTTGGTTCCTGAACCACAACCCACAGGCTGATGCTTGATATGATATCAGATCAAATCGCGATCCTTTTTACTGCTGCACAGTGCATTACTTCTTTGCTTCCCCATCATCGTTGCACTGCATGTTATTTTAATCTCGTTACGCCAATGGAGGGAGATAAAGAATGAAGGACAGGATACGGAAACGGACGAAGGAGCCGTGGAGAGTGAACCAATGGGGAGTGAAATGGACTAGATGCACTGACTGCCTGACCATTAACCACTGACCATTGAGATGCACATCGGCATCAGCGACAATAGCTCCCAGGATCAGTGTATTCCACAATGGACACAACAAGTAGACAGAATAGGCCATTGAAACAGAAGGAACGAAAATGCAAGTTCGTTTTCGTTCTATAAATAAAACTTTATCATCAAATCGGTCTTGCTGAATATGTCTCTACTATCACAGGGGAGTGAGGAGAGGGGGGGGGGATCAAGATGATCTCCTGGTGCGCCATTGGACCCACAGCCAGCCTCATTCAGCATTGCCTTCTTGACTGGCTGAAGGAATGAGAGTTCGTAAGCAGCTCCAGAAAGCACAACCATCAATGGCATTGTTGCATATGCTGTACGTGTTTTTTTATGTGCGGGAGGGTTGACTTTGAGGCTGCAGTGTTATGAATCTCTCTTGGAGCATGAACCGCCTCTTGCTCCAAGGTCAAAGTTAAAAATATACGCCGATAACCAAAGAGGAGTGAGCTCAGTCCAGTACTTTTTTAATATAAAAGATCCCAGCTAGCAGCCTGTCTTCTCATCTCTTCTTCTTCTTCTTCTCCTCATCTCCTTCTTCTCTCATCACCCGAACTCCCTCCTCATCACCACACGGACCTACCCTTATACATATACCCCAACTCCACACCAGACCCATTTCTGCGATTCGATTGCATTTTAGCACACCGCACAGTCCCCTCAGGCACACTCACACATCACACACCACACAATATGATCGCCGCTACCTCTCTCTCCATCCAGACGCCCAAGCACCAGGAGGCCGGCGTCTCCTCAGACATCCGCCAGCTCAAGGAACGCTACCAGGCTGCAGGCCAGGGCCACCTCCTCACATTCTACGATCAGCTGTCTGCAGAGGAGCAGCAGCGCCTCGTCGATCAGCTCGAGGCATTGAACGTCGAGCGCGTCAACAGGATCCATCAAAAGGCGACGACTTGCCCTTCGCCCATGCTCAACAACCAGGCCGCGCTCCTGGCCCCCTTGCCTGAGGAATGCTTTGATTCGATTCTGGAGACATCGAAGGATAAGGCCCAAGAGTGGCAGACCATCGGACTGAACCAGATCAGCCAGAACAAGGTTGCCGTCATTCTCTTGGCCGGTGGTCAGGGTACCCGTCTGGGATCGTCTGCCCCCAAGGGATGCTACGACATCAGGCTGCCCTCCCACAAGTCGCTTTTCCAGATTCAGGCCGAGCGCATTCTCAAGCTCCAGCAGCTTGCTCAGCAGCAGCCCGGCGCTGCTGCGAACGTGACCATCCCTTGGTACGTTATGACCTCGGGTCCCACCCGCCCTGCCACAGAGGCCTTTTTCCAGGAGAACAACTTCTTTGGGCTCTCGAGTGACAACATTGTCTTTTTTGAGCAGGGTAAGTTTAGCATTCGCAAAGCATCACGACCTGGGTACGCGGGAAATGAAAACACCCAAGACAAAGGCTCTCCTTCGTTTGGTCTACTTTGGTGTTAAATATATATTCAAAACTGACCAGCGATCTATGGACGAGCTGAAGGAAAAAAAAAAAAAAAAGAAAAAAGGAAGGGGTTTGGCCAAAGGCCGACTGATACGCCAGGGCGAAGCGGATTATGCATGCAAATGCCTACGGATACCCCCTCCAGACCTTTGACCCATCGATTCCTAACACGTATCTTCAACATCCAATCGACGATTCGATTCATTAGGAACCCTCCCCTGCTTGACCTTTGACGGAAAGATCATGATGGAGTCCAAGTCTCAAATCGCTGTTGCTCCCGATGGCAACGGAGGTGTCTATGCTGCGCTTCGCGGCACAGGTGTCTTGGCCAACATGGCGGAGCGCAAGATCGAGTACCTTCACGCCTATTGCGTCGACAACTGCCTGGTTCGTGTCGCCGATCCCCTCTTTATCGGATACTGTGTCCAGAAGAACGCTGACTGCGGTGCCAAGGTTGTCCGCAAGAACGCCCCCGATGAGCCCGTGGGCGTTGTCTGCCTCCGTAACTCCGCCTTCAACGTGGTCGAGTACTCTGAGATCGACGAGGAGGTCGCCCATGCGATCAACCCCAAGAACGGTCAGCTCTCCTTTGGTGCCGGAAACATTGTCAACCACTTTTATACCATTGACTTTTTGAACAAGGTCGAGTCCTTTGAGGGTGATCTCGAGTACCACATTGCCCGCAAGAAGATCAAGACCTTGGACATGCACACCGGAGAGATCATTGCACCCAAGCAGGTCAACGGAATGAAGCTCGAGATGTTCGTCTTTGATGTCTTCCCCTTCACCGAGAGGATGGCAGTCTTTGAGGTTGACCGTCGCGAGGAGTTCTCGCCTTTGAAGAACGCGCCGGGCACTGGACAGGATTGCCCCGAGACCTCGCGTCGCGATATCTTGCAGCAGCACATCCGCTTCATTGAGGCTGCAGGCGGCAAGGTCATTGTGGGCGAGGACGATGAGCAGATCGAGGGTTCTCCCACACTGGAGTTGTCGCCCTTGGTCACGTACTCTGGAGAGGGTCTGGCCGAGATTGTCGCCGGCAAGTCGATCAAGACTCCCCTGCAGGTCAACTCGTTGGAGGAGCTCAAGCGCGCAGTCTTTTAAGGACGTCCTCTCCTCGCTCGTTTCCGATTTGTTTCTTTTCTTTTGCTTTGTAGTTTTCGTTATTAATACTTTGTCTTTTCTTTCCGAGGAAAGCGAACATACACACATACACTCCTCCACTTTGTTCAATGCCAATTGTAGATAGAGCGCATCTCGAATCCCAACGAGTCTGCAGTTTCTTTTTTTTTTCTTTTTCTTTTTTCCTTGCCAGGTCTGTTCTGTTGCCCACCCCACCCCTCCGTCAGCTACTGCTTCATCCCAGTGACATATACCCCAGCGGGAGTTTACTACACCCCCCTCGAACTCCCCCTCCTGTTCTGCTTCTGTTCTCTTTCCTCCTCTTTTCTCTCCCACCCGTCGCTGTCGCTGTTGGCCTTCTCCCTGGTGTGGCAAGCTATATGCAAACATAACAACATCGTAGCAAGCAAAGCAATAAAAAAAAAAGGAAAATACATACACGTACATATCTGGTCTATGCTATCATCCACTTCGTGTGTGTGTGTGTGTGTGTATAGTTGTGTATATGCTGTAACCATATGGATAGGGGGGGTAGGTGTCGATAGGCGGATCGCTGCTGCAGCAACCTGGTTGGTTGGCTGCGATGCCTCCACACTCAACCTTAAAGACGATCTTTGCGCTTGACCGTCCCCCTCGCCCGTCCTTCCATCCACTTCCTTCTTTCCTCCTCCTCAGCGGATACCTCCTCTTCCTCTTCTTCCTCTTCCTCTTCCTCTTCCTCTTCCCCCTACTGCAGCAACTACAACTACAACTACTATCAGCCGCCTTATTCTCGGGCCTCGAAACAGACACACGAACAACAAACAGGCATGCTCGACCTCTTCACGATCGCCACCAAGGGCGGACTGGTGCTGTGGTCAAAGGCCTACGGCCCCACTCCGTCCGCGCCCATCAACACCCTCATCCAGGACGTCCTCATCGAGGAGCGCTCATCAACACAGATCTACTACAAGGACAACTATGCACTCAAGTGGACCTTTGTCAACGATCTCGACCTCGTCTTTGTGGTGCGTCATCCATCACTCAATCGCCGCGAAGGTTTTGCGGTCGTGGAAAAAAAGAAACAAAAAAAGGGACGACACACGAACTAAACCTGTTCGCCGTAATTATTTTTCTTTTTAAAAAAAAAAACTTAGGCCATGTACCCAAAGGCACTTGGATTGACATATATCGACACATTGTTGAAGGTAGCCAGCACACAGTTCAGTGATCTCTACGGCGAGAGGATATTGCGCAAACCCAGTGGGATCCCACAGCTCAAGGACTGGGACGTACGGTTTGAGGCCCTGCTGCAGACCGTTGAAGATCAGGATGTGTTGGTAAGGAAATGGATCGGGAAATCGACCATTGTTAACCTCATTACGAGGAAGCAAAGCGAAGCGAAAGGAATATACGGCTCCTCCCCTCTCCTAACAAACAGCGACATGGTTCTTCTCGGGAAAACATCATTTAGTCCAAGAAATCAAGACAGCCACGCAGATTTGAGGAAACCGTCGGATATGCAAACACGTTGGCATATTCCAAGGCAAAGCCAGGTAAGCACTAGACGTTTTTTCGGCTTTCGGCTTTCCTTTTCTTCTCTTCTATGTTCACATGTACTGTACACCTACAGAATCCGGTTGACACAGATATTATCTTTTTTTTTTTTTTTTTTTATCATGGTTTGCAGACGACACGAAGGAAAGTGCAAAATCGCCACTGTTGGACGAGGAAGAATTCCACAAGAACGTCGAGATGCTCAGGAGAAAGACAGCATCGCCTAGGATGGGTGGACGGAAAGGCAAGGGTGCCAAGTCACCGATCGCATCCCCCGTCATCGGATCAGATGGCGATCTTAAAAAGAAGAACCTCAAGGAGGGACGCAAATGGGACGGCAAGATCTCTGCCAAGGACGCCAAAAGTCTGGATTACAGCAATTCGGATGTAGCAGACGTTGTCAATGCGGATCACTTGGTAAGTAAGGTGTGGGGTGTGAGCGAAGGTATAAAAACTGATTTTTTTTATGGCATCAATTGGTTTACAAGGATTTGCATTTACAATAACCAATTTTTATCCTCGTTTGGCGTTGCCGGATTTTCGTTAGGTGGATCAAAGGGGAATGGGACAACATGGCAAGGATGGCACATACAATGTCGCAGACCTGGAAGCGAGCGATGAGGACAGCTACAGCTCGAACGAATCAGACGAGGAGTATACCAAGATTTCAGCACGATCTCTCCAGGCCAAAAAGCCCACTGCAGCCTCAACGGGTCTCATGTCGTTCTTCAAGAACATGACTGGTCAGAAGGAGATGACTGCAGAGAGTCTGGGGCCCATCATGAACAAGATGAAGGAGCATTTGATCAACAAGAACGTCGCCGCAGATATCGCCCAGCATCTTTGCGATTCTGTTGCCAAGGGATTGATCGGTCAGACATTGGGCAGCTTCAAGAGTAAGAAAAGGCGTGGCGCGACTTTTTTATCCTTGCCTTCAGCTAACTGAGCATCCCATTGGAGATCCCTATTAACCATCTCTCATCGTCGCCTGTATCAAACTAGATGTACAAACGCACGTGAAACAGAATATGGAATTGGCACTGAAGCGCATCCTGACACCAAAGACTTCTGTTGACTTGCTGCGCGACATTGCTCAGGCACAGTCCGAGAAGCGACCGTATACGATTGTGTTCATCGGCGTCAACGGCGTTGGCAAATCAACCAACCTGTCCAAGACCGCATTCTGGCTCCTGCAGAACAACCTAAAGGTTCTAATTGCAGCCTGCGATACCTTCCGATCTGGAGCAGTGGAGCAGCTTCGAGTCCATGTCCGCAACCTGAAGGCACTGGAACAGAACGCTGTTGTGGATCTGTACGAGAAGGGCTATGGCAAGGACTCTGCAGCAATCGCAAAGGAGGCGATTTCTTCCGCAAAACTGACAGGGCATGATGTGGTCTTGATTGATACTGCAGGACGGATGCAGGACAACGATCCATTGATGCGTGCACTTGCCAAGGTATTTGCTTTTTGTCGATCGCGTGTGATCTTTTAGATGTGCATGCCCATCTCTCTTTTGCATGCTTGGATGTCAGTTACTAACAAGTCCACATGGATCCATACCCACCCCTTTTAGCTGGTGACAGTGAATAACCCAGACAAGATCATTTTCGTGGGCGAGGCATTGGTTGGCAACGAGGCGGTGGATCAGTTGACAAAGTTCAATGCGGCATTAAAGGACTTTTCAGGATTGGCGAACCCTCGCCATATTGACGGGATGATCCTGACCAAGTTCGATACGATCGACGACAAGGTCGGAGCAGCGCTGTCGATGACCTACACGACAGGACAGCCGATTTTGTTTGTGGGCACGGGCCAAACGTACACGGACCTGAAGAACATGAAGGTCAGCCATGTTGTCGGATCGCTGCTGAGGGAGTAGGAGGGGACGGACGGGAGGAAAGCAGGCCTTGATGCAGGGAGAGGGATGCCCTGGATATCTGGGAGACAGTAGCGTCAAAAGGCAAGGATGAAGATTATTTTATCTTTTATATTTATAATATGTGTTTGATGTAATAAAAAGGAGACGAAGTACGAGAAATGGTTGAAAGTGATACTTTCGTCTTTGCTCATCCTCATGCGAATTGCCTGTCTACCTTATCAACCTTAACCAGCGATGACTCAAACCAAACGCCAATTTGAACGTAAAAACGACCTGGGGCCGCCGTTGTTATCCTCCATCCTTCTTCTCCTCCTTCTCTTTCTTTGTCTCCCCATACCTGCTGAACCATTGCAGCCGCTGCCATCGACCCGTGTCCGCCTCACCTGCCCTCCCAAACAACCCTCCGCCAACAGTAACAATACCATCAGCATGAATCTGCTCAAGAAGGACGACGCCCTCAGTCTCGCCACGGTACGATGTCCGGAGAGCAATTGGAGCGATAAAAAAAAAAAAATGAAAAAATGAAAAGACACTGTGCACTGACTTGTGTCCTTCGTTCTTGTGAACAGCTTCGTGATGTCCTGATTCGCCTCGAAGACACCATCATCTTTGGTAAGTGTGGCATGTCTCATTGCATTCCTTCCGGTGCATTCTGCCCCTTGCATTTCAATTTTATTTTTCTCTTCATGTGTAACCTGTCTATATGTATCCTGTTGAAAAACTAACCGCGATCCGATGTCGTCTTTTTATTCTTTTTTTTTTTTTTTTTTTTTTTTTAGCCCTGATTGAACGCGCTCAGTTTGCGCGGAACGAATGTACCTACAAGCCTGGAATGTACGAATACGATGATGGATACAAGGGGTCGTTCCTTGGTTATTTCTTGCATGAGATGGAGAAGGTTCACGGTACGTGGGTCCAAGATGTTAACATTTCACATGTGGAGAAAAAAAAGCGAAAAAAAAATAATCCAGGTACAGGGAACGAGCTGTACTCATCCCGCTTCCCCCTTCTTGATTGTTTTTTTTTTTTTCTAAACAGCTCGGGTCCGTCGATACACATCTCCGGACGAATACCCGTTCACTGCTCCATTGCCAGAGCCGATCCTGCCGACACTGGAATTCCCAAAGATTTTGCACCGGAACAACATCAATGTGAACAGTGATATCATGGACCGATACCTCCAGGATATCGTCCCCAAGATCTGTGCGGAGGGCGATGATCTGAACTATGGTTCCTCGGCGACGCGGGATGTCGAGTGTTTGCAGGCACTGAGCAAGCGTATTCACTATGGTAACAAAAAAGAGAGAAAGGAAGAAACAAGGGTATCCAAAGTGCCTTTAGTGAATTTTTAATCCGATAATTGACTTTTTTTTTTTTTTTTTTTTTTTTTTTTTTTTTTTTGGTACGGCGCGGTTGTGTTGTAGGCAAGTTCATTGCAGAGGCAAAGTTCATGGATCCAAAGGAGCAGAGTACGTACATCCGACTGATCAAGGCCAAGGATCGGGAGGGGATCATGGAGCTGCTCACGAACAGGACTGTGGAGGCTGCGCTGTTGAGGAGATTAAGGCGCAAGGCCATGATCTACGGACATGATATCACGGAGAGCGGCGAGATCGTGCTGGAGGACAGTGGGCGCGAGGACCAGAAGCTACAGCAGAACCAGAAGATTCGGGCGGATGTGGTCGTGGATCTGTATGAGCGCTTCGTGATCCCGTTGACGAAGGAGGTCGAGATCGAGTACCTGTTGCACCGGTTGGATGGGTGGCAAGCCCCCGAGGGCACGAATGGAGCGTAGTAGGATGGCTGGCGTGCTCACGTCCATGTCGGCTAGGATCTTTTTTCCGTCGTGGTTGTCCTTTCAGAGTAGAGAGAGAGTGAGAAGGAGGTGTGCTTCAGTAAAGAGAGGCCGTCCTCAAAAAGTGCTGAGTCTCGCTGTGCAGTGGTGCCTGACAAATCGAAATTTGGTGGCGATGTGTGTGACCGCAGAATGATCTTTGCGCTTCTTTTTCCCAGCACTTGCGTAACATCGCATGCACGCACTTCGCTCCATTAAAAAGACAGAATGAACACCCCACAGCTCCTTCAGCTCTTCTTAATCTCCCCTCTTGACATCACCATACAATTACATTCCTACGAACACTACCCCACCTAATGTCATTCATCTGGTCGTCCACATTCACCGTTGGCCCTCCCACAGCGACCTCAAAAGGCGACAAGATCATCCTCCCGCAGTCTGCGCTTGAATCCATCATAAAGGCCCACGCAGAGGCACCCCCACCCCCACTACCTCAATTTGATCCAACCTACGATCCAACCTCCTGGGAGAACCATCCGAGCCAAAACTACAACCCATATGAATCCCGGAAACCCCAGGAGTTGCCCTCGCCCCTTACCTTCCAGATCCGCAACCCTGCCAACCGGCTACTCACCCATGGTGGTGTCAAAGAGTTTTCGGCCGAGGATGGACAGGTCCGCCTACCAGATTGGATGATGAGCTCCTTGTTGCTCTCTCCAGGAGATCAGGTCATGGTCAAATACGCTGCGCTTCCTAAAGGAACCTGGGCAAAGTTCCGACCGCTCTCAGCCGACTACATGGAGATCCTGGACTTTCGGGCATTGCTGGAGGCCGTCCTAAGATCCAATTATACAACACTGACAAGAGGCGAGGTCCTGAAGGTCCATCAGGGCACGAAGGAGTTCGGGTTTGTGGTCGAGGAGCTCAAGCCGGAACCTGGGGAGGCCGTCTGCATTACGGATACGGATCTGGAAGTCGATATCGAGCCCTTGGATGCGGATATGCATGATGCCAGCACGACAGGAGGTCATGCCACATATTCTAATGGAGGATCAAAGGCCGGCAAAGGAATGGCGAATAAACAGACATTACGGATCGGAAGCGAGGCGCAAGGACAGGTAACTGTGGAGGATTACCAACGCTGGACCGTTGACGTTCCGAATCGAAAATCGGGTATCCGGATCACTGTTGAGGCACAAGAACCTGGGGATCTGGATGTGCTGGTGTCGACAAGGGCACCTGTGGGTCTGCAGGATCATATCTGGGCAGATTTCGGGACGTTGGGCGCACGAACTATTACGATCCCAGCGAGTGATCAGGATTATGCGACGCAACAGGATTCGCAAACGATTCACATTGGCGTATACGGTCGGGCGCCTTCGACTACCTCTGGATCATCGAGTTCGTCTGGAGAGGTCTTGTACAGCATTCTTGTACAGTACCATGATGAGGACACATCCTCGGGAATGGCCTCAGCATCGTCGGTGTCAGAAAGCGCAAGCGTAGGCGGAGAGGTACCAAACAAGGGCGCGGCAGGATACCAAGAGTGCTCGAACTGTGGATCATGGATTCCAGAACGGACCATGATGCTTCATAGCAACTTTTGTCTGCGCAATAACGTCAAATGTGACCGGTGTGGTGAGGTCATGAAGAAGGAAGAATTCCAGAATCATTTCCACTGCGATCATTGTAGCAAGGTAAAAAGGGCGTGAAACAATCATGTCACTCCACAAATGAGGCCTGTGGGTCATTGTCTGTGCTGGGGGGGAGGGGGGGTTTGCAATGCTATTTGAGAATGGCATACTCACATTTTGTGTACCTGCCTCCCTTGGGGTTCTTTCTTTTATCTTCAATAGCACGGACACATTTCTGAAAAAAAGAAACACATGGAGATCTATCACGGCTGGTACCAATGCAGCTGTGAGACATTTGAATCACCGTCCCTGCCGGAGCTGGCGCTTCACCGTCGGACAACATGTCCAGATCGCTTCATCATCTGCCGTTACTGCCACACGCTCGTCCAACAAGGTGGTCCTGCGCCCAATGCACGGGATCGGATGCACGGTTTGTCCTCACACGAGTCCTATTGCGGCGATCGAACGATCCAGTGTCAGAAGTGTTCCCAAATGGTCTCGCTCAAGGATGTCCGGGTCCATGCACAGAACCATGAGTACCAGCGGCAGAATCAGGCGACCCCACAACTTTGTTCGAACCAGAATTGCGTCCGGGTGCAATCGACTAATGCGCTAGGATTATGTCAGTTGTGTTTCGGACCCTTCTGGATCCCGACTGAGGACCCCAAGCACCAAAAGCTGGTGCAGCGATTGGCGAGGAAGTATCATTCGCAGCTGATGACGGGTTGTGGGAACAAGTGGTGTAGGAACCCGTACTGTGCCACATTCCGGGGGCAAGAGATGGATGCGACCACAGCGGCGACGGAGATGATGAAGATCTTGAAGGAGGCCAAGGTAGGATCGAGTGTGGGGAGCCACAGGACCTGGTTGTGTGTGGATGAGGGCACGACGAGGAAGAAGGTGATGGCAGAGTTGCTGAAGGAGGACGTGAAGGGCAAGTACTCGATTGAATGGTGCGTCAAGGCCCTGGAGGCCGAGAAGACGGATCTGGATGCTGCAGTGCAGTGGTTGAACCTGCATGCGCCTAGACTTGCACAGCAGCCGTGATAGTTCATTCTGCTATGATAGACTAATAAACAAAAAAAGATTAATGGCACACATCCAGCATGTGAGAGATTAAAGGAATGAGGGCGTAGACTATCATACCAGCGAGGCGGTGAAAGAAAGGGACGCAGTGAGGGACGTGCACGACTTCTCATCGAGACTGCATGCGCATTCCAGTGCTTGGTTGATGCTACACGGGAGGAAGTGGCCTTCACTAGGATCGTGCGTTTCTGACATGTTTGAACAAAGCATGGATGAAAGACTATGGGCAAATGCCCCTGCACTTGACCCGACAGTGCTTCCCCTCTTCAGCCATGAGTTTTCGCAACCCAAAATTTTGAAAAGTCTGCTTCTAAATCTCTCTTCTATCTGTCTGTCTGCGTCTCTGTTGGCTGCCACTTATTCTCCCTTCAACATATTATGAATGAGAATAGGCTGATAGCTTGCATGGACTCCACACATAAGACTGCTAAATCTTTGAGACCTATCGCGGACGCATCGCCTGGAAACTCTCCTGTACCACACGTTCGCATATCTGTTTATAATCCTTGTTGAAAGACCGTCAAGTCCATCGAGGAATCTTTATTGCATATATGATTATCAGCTCTGAATCAAGTTATGGTTATTCGTTGAATATACTTATTTATGAATAGTCTTTACGAGAAAATAATCAACTAATGCTTTTGCGCTGTGCAATAGATACCGCATTATCAAGTGGCTGGCTTGGCTCAAGTTTAGAATGCGGTTTAGAGATGGAGAAGTTCATGGTAGACTGTTCAGTGATCGAACCCCAAGCGCTGAGGGCTGTGTTTCCCATGTCGGCCAATGTATGTAACACGAAACCAAGATTTCATTTTTGTTGCGACACTGTCCACAGTCATGTGACGCTAGGCGGATCTAAAAATGAATCAGCCCACGGTGTTTCGCTACTTGCTCGTCCACCAGATCATCGCTATCTTGGTTCAACTCTCGCTTTATGCCCTTGAGACGGTCCAGTGCTTCCATATGATGTGCTGGGAAGAGGCTGTGTATGTTGTCCTTGTCAATTCTGAGTGTAACACACTCGAGGGTTTGCTCTCCTTGCGCTGCACGAAGTCGCTCGCTTTGTCTGTAGCTGTCAAATGAGTCCTGGAAGCTCGTCAGTTCAGCGGGATAAGTAATAACAACCCCAAGGAACCTCTTAGGAGTAAGGGTACAAAACGCCTGGAGATCATTTTCGAGATGACGTTGAACCGCATCGGAATCGACCGTTGTTTGCGCAGCCCTTGTTTGCGCTTTGTCCATGGAAATCCGCATCTTCAATTGAATAAACACGGGACAATAGCCACATCCATCGAAATGAAGCACAAACACGATTTCAGGTCCTGATATCTTCTCGACGGGATGGTAAAACGGCGGAACCCTCCTCCCGTCTTTGAGTGAACCATTTTGGATATGGGCCGCCAGAAACCCCTCTAGTGTCATGCTCCTATGGTCGACCCCAACGCGTTGGCGCGTCCATTCCAACAATCCTGGCTGTTTTCGTGAGAAATTCGTATTTCGAGGGGTCTGGGATCAGGGCTGTCTTGGACAAGTCCTTGTTGTTGAAAACGTGGACTAGGGTAGGAAGCACTGCCATCTCCCACATATGCCCATGGACGGAAGGGTAAGGTCCAGAATTCAGCAAGTTACAGAGAGCACTGTGGAAGTCCGGATCCGATTTGCGGAAGTAGTTCAAAGCCGCGCGCAGTGCAAACGGCTCATCTAAAATCGTCGTCGTATTTCGTCCAATATTCAGAATTCGCCCGACAGAAGCCTCAACCAGCGGCGCCTCCTTCTCGTTGATATATAATGCACGCCCATGCAAATAGTAATGCAACACGAAGAGCTAGAGGGTAGCTCTTATGCTCTGGTACTTTGTATATCGCGCCGGGAATGAGGCAACTCGAGCGATCATTCGCTCTATGTCGAAGACGATGTTTTCTTTGCCATAATATGGGGAATCTGTCGATGTCAACGTATCTTCGGTTTCTTTGATCGCCGATTTCCAACTGATTCCGCCGTCGTTAGACCTCAGTATGATCATACGCTCAATGGCAAAGACGATTGGCCGAAACCGTCCGCGAAAGCTGTCAAAGAGCTCTGGCGTTGATGTATCCGGCACACGTGCGTCGAAAATGGTCATGGCTTCCTGATTTGGCAGCGAGCGACGCACAAGGTCGCGATAGTTCCGCACTTGTTCGAGCGATTCCCAACCACCGAAATCGGTAAATGGTCCAAGCAGTTCTGTGCAGCCTTTGGCGACAGGAGCAGAGTCATCTAGCCGCTGTGGATCGAAAATACTGGGATCAGTCCCACAAGATATCACGCAAAATTCGTTCTCGTCGGCAGCGATCCGGCAAAACCTGTGGGTCAGGTGGGAGAGGACCGGTCGCTTATAGTCGTCGTGCGAGGCAGCAGTGTTTTTTTGATCAGATTCTGAGGTCCATTGTTGTGAGAGGAAGGTGCCAAATCCATCCTTGTCAAGATTTTGCGCTTCGTCAACCACAAGAAGGATCTTGTAGTTAAATTTCTGGAAGGGCGTATTTGAGGGGAGGCTCAGAAGGCGCTGGCGCAGATCGGAGAACCGTCCTGTAACCGTGGTGTTGATGAACTCGATATCGACGAAGTGAAGGTGGATCACACGTGCAATCGATTTGAATAGATTGGCAAACAGGTCCTTGATACCCATCGTGTGAAAACCGACTTGCAACAGCATCCAGCGCTTGCAAGTAAATGTGAGTCCTTCGCGTTTTGCGATGTTGAGACAGTGGTGCAAGATCATGACGCGAGCAAGAATAAGAGCCAGCGCCAAGATGTGTACGTGAGCGTTAGTCTCCGAGTTACAAGTTTTGTATCCCTCCCTTTCTTTAACCAATGTAAGAAGCAGAAGGAGATCTCTAGAACCCCAGTCCGTGCTGCTTCCGTTGAAATAGAAGCCCCACTGCTTGCAGAGCATCTCGATAGCCGTCCTCGTTTTTCCACATCCGGAAACACCAAAAAAGGCCATTAAAGGAAAAGATCGTCCATGAATCTTCTTAAGCGCCTTGTCGGCAGTGCTAGGAGGGTCCTGACTCTCGGACACTTCTGGCAAGTTAAGGAACAACAGACTCGGTCGGCCCTCGGACAAGCCTGAGCGGGGAATAAAAGAGGGCAGACCCCCAAGTGGTCCTCTGGTTGTTGGAATCACCCGATCGGCTTTCAGATATCGGACGAGGCTCGTGTAATTGACCGGGTCGGGTGCAAAGAAGTCGTCTTCAGTCTTTGCAACAAGCTCCTCCCATTTTTTGTCTGTTTGAATGGCAGCAAAAAAGTAAGCACATTTAGTGTTGTTCTACTGCAGTACTTGATAAATGTCGCCAGCTACGACACTTACAAGAAATTGGAGGACCAGGAGGTGAAGCGGCGCGAGCGAGGAATCTTGAGGGATGGGTGGAAACATGGATTGGAACAGTTAATGTAATAGTGCGGTAGAATGCAAGAAACAATGAAGTCAAATAAGCACAAGAAAAAGAAACAAGCTGTAGGGGACTAATTCAAGCACTAGCACGAATAGCACAAGTGAATGCTTACCAGACTGGGGATGTTGGACAATAGACAGTTTGCGAAGCTGGTGGATGTAGATGTAGAAGGTCGATGTAGAAGAAGATTCACATCTCTACAAACACATCTGACTGGATTTCGTCCTTGTAGAGAGATCCTACATTTATCCCATCAAAATGTAGAATTAGTCATCAGTGTAGAAATTGGTGGCAAAAGATTCTTTTAAAAGACTGTCATGAAAAGGAACTCGTTATACCTCCAACAATATCCACTATTACCACCGTCATCATGGATGCTACTTCTTCGGCTCCTGTCGCTACAAATACTCCCATCGTCAATATCACAGACACTGCCACACCACGGATCGCTCTCCAAAACACGCGAGTTAGGAAAGTGATGTGTCGTGGTCTTACTCCTAAACACAAAAATATCGAAGCGAACACTCTCACCGTCCTCCAGGCTATGCAGACAAACCCACCATTTTTCCCATATGGACAGAAGAGAGCTGCCTGGGAAGCATTCGCAAGCCTGGCTCGATCGAATCCAGACCTACTTCATGTTAATGGCACCCTTTGCGAAGGAAGATACAAGCAAGTCCGAGACGAGTACAAGGCTGCACAGGCTGCGGCTAGACGAGCTACTGGGACAGCAGAGCCAGCCCCTTCGGAGCAAGACATGATTCTGGAAAATCTCATCAGACTTGAAGAGGACGTTGAGAAGAGAGAGGAGGAGGAGAAACAACGACAGGCTGCTCAGACAGCGGATGAAAACCAGCTACAAGCAACTGCTCTGGACATACGAGATGCAGCAGTGCGTTTTGTTGCGCAAGATACAGACCCTGCTACAGAGAGTGTCCACACCAAGAACGTTATCGATGAACTGCCCACCCCCAAGCGTAGAAAAAGGAGATTTGATGGCGACAAAGCAGAGTTCGACAAAACTAATCAGCTTCTTCAGCAGGCCCTCTTGAAGTATCTAAACAAATGAAAGCATCGAATAGTTTATTGTTTTAAGCATGAAGGTACTCCTCGAGCGTTGGAGGCGTGACTCCAAATCGGCCAACTGATGAATTGATCTCTGTAATGCAAGAGTGGATGTTTGAAAAAAGAACGGAGGCTATATAGTGCAGGTGAACTTGGGATAAAAGAGAGCGCTGGGACTTTTTGTAATCTGAAAATGCAAAATACTGCAAGACATGGCCAAAGGTCCACTCAACTGAAACTCTGACCGCAGACATGCATTCATTGAATCGCTGTTGCTGTTGAGTGATGCCGAGGGTTGGATAAGGAACTTGCAAAACAGGGGAAATAGGATATCCAGGGTCACCATATAGGTACAACTGATTCCCGTTAGTGTCCTTGGCCCAACGATAAAGAGTTTGCTGCAATCCTGATGTTCTGTATATGGCTGTATCGTGATGTCGTCCCTGATATGGTCCTGAAAGATGAATGACAATACCATCCGGAGATGTGACCGCCTGGTATTTCATTGCATGCACACGGTGATGGCCGTTGTAATCTAATTCTTGTCCTTCAACCGGCCGCGCGATTGGTCTTACAGTCCCATCAATAAAACCCACAACACCAGGTAAAGGAGATCCTGCAGCATGAATCGCAGCTGAGAATTCTTCCAGCTTGGCAGGCGACAGTCTTACCTGGTCCCAGTGGAAAAGAACTCCAGCCCATCGATTGTAGATCCACCTAAGCACAGTGGTCGTGATCCGACTAAGCATGCCCACTGATCGTCCAAACAATTGTATCAGCTCGATAAAGCGACACGGGTAGGCAAGGCGACGAAGAACGAGACAGAGACCCTCAAGGGAAAGAATCCTGGATCCATTATCAAGAACAAGAACATCTGGCATCCGCAATGCAACTGCAATATCTCGAATCTCGTCAGCCCGGAAGCGAAATAATCCTCCGCACGTCGCGTCATCGTAGGCGTCGATGTTGAGCCTGGTAAAGGGTATATGAGGTTTCTCCTTGGCCTGTTTTCGAAGTATTCATACGCCATTCGTAGGAATTGATATCCTGCTAATATAATTGGAAAAATCGCATCTTCATCTTCATCTTCGTCGTTGATGTTATTGCGTGGATTGACTACTTCCGCGTCCTCCACCTCAAGGCCCTCCTCTTCAGTATCACTGTCGATATCCTCGTTTGTATCGTAGATAGTGTCGTCCTGGATATCGTTGTCGATACTATCGTCATCTCCCGAAGGTAGATTCTCTTCTTGGAGAAAGATGTCAAAGAGATTGTTGTCCATGGTTGAAGATGCAAATGGAATCTGGAAGCAAGAAAAAAGCCGTCATTTTCATATTCACGTCCAAAATCTCCTCGTACGTGGATCTTTCTACATTTTGTTCTTGTAAAAACCAAATAAGCGCTACAATCCACGAACCCTATTTCTATATTGAAATGTTCTTCGCAAACTGTCTATTCTACATTTGTGGCCGACCAGGAGGACCCGATCACATGAATAAGGTTCAGGAGTACCCAGGAACCAGACACATATCCTATGAGGAGATCAAGTCCAAGTTCTTTGGTGTTCCCCTATTGTGATTTTCCTCATACAAATTTTTGTTTTGTTTAGTGTCTGCCGGAGTAATAGTTGTGTGTAGCATCGAACAAAGCTGCATAAGAATAGTCTATCTCATCAGGGCCGCGCAAAGAAGCATTGGGTTTAATCGAAGCGCCTATCAGTCATCGAAAAGGACGGAAGGCACGGTTTGGCATGCTTATTAAAAGTGACACTTATTGTGCCTTTCAAATAAAATTGTCGAGATACAAGATTTGATTTCACGCTATTCGAGTTCTCAGCTCCTTTTTTTCTGCTGGGCATGGTCCTGGGGCTGGCGTATCAAGATACTAAACGGGGAGATGCTCAAGAGAGTTGATACATCTTTGATATCCATGCCCATGATGCAGAAGAGGACTATGGCACGCCATCGAATATCTTCAGAATATAGCCTGAGCATCTGCAGTTGTTAAGCCATACGTTGGCATTGTTGTTCACGGCATACGGTTCTACATTTGGACGGTTCTCGAAGGACTCAATTAAGGTCGTGCTATCAGCAGCCTCCGTTGTGTCGATCAATGTCTTTGCGAGCTCGGGGCCAATATCATCAGCCTTGGCTTTTCGGCGTCTTTCGTAGTCTGACAGGCGATGAGCGCCGAGACAGTTCGTAGCCTTATAATGCTTTGCACGGAACTGGACGTCGACCATGCCCTGCAGGATATATATTAGGTCGTCAGCACATAAGTTGCGCTTTCCTTCCATGTAGTTGTGCTTGAGAGTGCGGTGCCATCCTTCAACCAAGTTACTGGTATCGACAATTCTGAAGTACTTGCATCTTGGTATACAGGAGTGTCCACCTCGGCAACTTTTGACCGTCGATCCATTGCTTCTCCATATATTTGATAAAGGCTTGGGAAGTTAGAATACGTTCTTTAACCGCACCCCACAACCCCCGGATCTCATCTTCAGTTTCCGCATGATAGATTTGATGCAGCGATGGGCGCGCCTCATTTGCCGCTGCCATCTAACAAAGGATCGAAAGACCACGTATAAATAGTTAAGGAGGTTAATGAAGGAACAAAGATGTAGTTGAAATATGGTCAACCAATCAGCTCGAGGGAACTTTCGCACGAAAAAAGGAGTACATTCCTTCCTTACTTGTTTTGCTCACCTGCTTGTGAGACGAAGGTCACACGCATCATTCCGCTTGACAATGACAACATCCATGGCATGTCCACTGTAGTTTAATCTAGTTTACTCTATCCTGCCTGCAACCATTCCTCGTCTGCGCTACATAGACTATCGCCCCCTCCCTCTCTCTCTCCCGGTGTTGCTTTCTGACATGGAGACATGCCAGCTATCTTTGTTTACGCCCACTTTCTGGACTTGCCCTTGTACAATGCATAACTCCATTCCAACTGAACAGATGTCTTTTTCATATTGCATTCCACTACTACAGTACAGATATGTTTTTTCTTCTTCTTATCCTTCTTCTTCTTCTTGAAAAAAATAAGAACAGATAGTTGCTATAGTTTTCGCATGGTGAAAGTGAGTTTTCTGAGAGAGAGGAATGTGGACGCCCATCGCGTGAAAGCGCGATCAACCAATAGCTATGGAGGACACTTTGATAGTCTGGCATCTGTCGTCCCTTGCATCAGTTAAAATGCTATCATTTTTTTTTAACTGTATGCAATTGAAAAGAATATACCATTTAACATATGTGCACGCTAGTTTAGTGCGTGCGTTTATGTTGTGCAACGTTTCTGCATCCTGGGTAATGCATTCTGGAGGCAACCAGGAGAGAGCAAAAAAGAGCAAGAGGAAGCAAGAGAGAGAGAGAGAGAGAGAAAGAGGTGTGTGCCGAGAGGGGGCGGCGGCCGAGGAACGCGTCAGCCTATCGTCTGCGTGCGAGACTGAAGGAGGATGACAGAGGAACTATTAAAAAAAAAAAAAAAAAAAAATGAAATCTGCTCTGGACGCACACATCCGGGCGGTCGACATTGGAGGGCGGAGTTGAATCCCTTGCATAGCGCACGCAATCGAAACGGCGTCCAAGGGAGGCGAATCAAACGACCTGGTGAGCAAAACATACAGCAACACAAACTAAAACTGCTGCACAAAGGGCGCCAAAGCCTTTTTTTTTTTTTTTTTTTTTTTTTTTTTGCATGCGGGCACAAGCCAAGAACAGGAACAGCGCAAGGGTCAATCAAAGTCTACCTGCAGGTGCCGGAGATAGGAGATGTTGGCTCCAACCAATGGGGTTCTGTCCGTTCGCTATGTGCATGCAGCCCCTACTCCGATATGCATCTCATCACGCGCCTTGGCGCCCCCTTCTCTCTTTCCTTTCATCCAGTCATTGGGGGGCGGGGGGGAGATACCTTCTTTTGGGTACCATTTCTCGCGCGTGTGTGAGGGGTGTGGGTCGTGCTGCTCGTGGGTCTGCACTCGTAGTATCAAAGAATTGATGTACCTTTCCATGGATACTAGAGTTAAAAACCGTGGCCATAAAGGCGCATTATGCTTGAATCCGTTATCTTGCTTTTGCGTGACAACTCAACAATGCCAGTTTTCTCTCCAAGGATCTATGCATGTATGCTTGTGATGGTACCTGGCCAGAGTAGTAAGGGTCACGAAAGCTAGAAAGGCACCAAATGGTGCGCTCGTCTAATGCAGGTACTAGCGCGTGTTTGCTCGTAGGTGATTTTGGCATGTAGACTAATTCTTACAAGGTCCTCATTCCTAAGGAGAGCAGTCTCTTTGATGAGGCGAAGGCGCAGGCCAAATATATCGGAATTAAGATCTGTAGACTGGTCGTTGTTCGCAAACCCTCGCTCTCGATGCATAGTCGTCGTCGTCGCGTTGCGTACGGATTGTTTTTTTGTTGGTCCATGGCACATGCAAGCTATGCGTGCGGCATGGTATACAGTACTCCTCTTTTGTACTTGTTCTCACGATGCCTAAAGGGAAAAGAGGCAAGTTCCAGCAAACAAAACAAAGAGGGGAGGGCGCAGAAGTGTAAACAGAGCATCTGCACATCCGTATTTGTCGAGGACAGAGACATGCGCCATCCCTCCTCTGGTCTCGGGTTGGGGTGAGATGAGGTGTTTGTTTTTCTTGTAGATGTAGGCTCGTCAGCCTGGAGCTGTCGACTTGGAAAAGTTGTTTCCGTTTGTTTTTGTTATCAATGGTGTCAACAAAGACATAAATTGTTATTCGCATGCGGGCTCATGCAAGGGTCAACTTGATCTAATACAGGGCATACGTCCTAGGCCGCGTTGAGAATCGACGCGCGCCTGGGATTGGCTGGGCCCTAATTGCACTAGCACACGCAGCGTAACCAGGAAGGGGGGACTTTTTTTGCTTGCTGACAGCCAGGGTTGCAGGAGAGAGCCAGGGATTGGCAATAGGTCTTTTTCTCTGTTTGATATACATTTGCTTATTTGCATGAGTATGTAATTTATTTCAGTAGTGCTATCCCTGGTAACAACACAGGTGCGTAGAATTATATACCCGGTTCTAACAATTGTGAGCAATTTTTCTATTATTTCAACGAATGCTAAGCAGAAAATAAAAGAAATCTCATGCATAATTACCACTTTCCCCTTGCGACTCGCTCTATTTTATTTACACTTAATATGTATGAGACTCGGACTATGACAGGGTTCGGTGTGCAGCCACCTCTCTGGTTCTCAGGGCAAATACCCTTCATACCCCTGATTAGACAATGCAATACAATCCTGTTGCTTGCATAACTGCACCCGCTGTGGCACCACCGCACCCGCAGGCCGCATGCGCCCGCCGCCATATTTGCCTAACCCTTTATTGGTCGTGCTTATGATATTGCTCATCACGGTCGATTGTCCATCCCCTTACCTCCCCTACTCTTACTGCTGTAGTCTACTGATCTACAGCCTGTATGGCTGCTTGGCCAAGCAGAACAGGGACCCTGAACCTGAAAAACACGATGAAATGGACAGGTATAAATACCATGCTGCCATCCCCGGTTTTTTTTTCTCTTTCCTCATTCCACATCAAGCTCTTCTCTTCTACTCTCTACTCTCCTACAACCAACCAACCAACAAGCTCCAACCGGCTCTTACCTGCTCAAACTCACACACATTCCACAATGAAGTACACCATCATCATCGCCGCGGTCATGGCCCTGGTCCAGGCTGCTCCTCTGCTCAACAACGGCGGCAAGGCCATCCCAGATTCCTACATCGTTGTCCTCAAGGACGGTAACACCGTCGACTCCTTCCAGCCCAAGTTCGATGATATTGCCAAGCGCCAGAATGGCCGTGGTCGCAAGCCCTCGATCCACCGCAAGTATAACAAGATCTCTGGTTTTGCCGCCACCGTCAACCAGGCCGCCTTGAAGGAGCTGCTCGCTGCTCCCGAGGTCGCCTACGTCGAGCAAGATCAGATCTTCACCATCCAGGACTCTCAGACCTCCCCTCCATCCTGGGGTCTGACCCGTGTCTCCCAGACCGACTTGGATCTCACTCAGCCCTACCTCTACAACGAGGCCGCTGGTGAGGGTATTACTGCCTACGTCGTCGACACCGGTGTCTATGCCGAGCACGAGGAGTTCGAGGGCCGTGCCACTCTCGGCGCCAACTTCATCGACGGATCAGAGGACACTGACGAGAACGGCCACGGCACCCACGTCTCCGGAACTATCGGTGGCGCCAGCTATGGTATTGCCAAGAAGGTCAACATTGTTGGTGTCAAGGTTCTGGATGCCTCCGGTTCAGGATCGACCTCAGGCGTCGTTGCCGGCATGGACTGGGTTGCCTCTCAGGCCACTCCCGGAAAGTCTGTTGTGAACATGTCTCTCGGTGGCGGAAAGTCCAAGGCCATCGATGATGCTGCTGCCCGTCTCTTCAAGGCCAACATTCCTTTGATTGTCGCCGCCGGAAACAGTGCCACGACCGATGCCTGCAACGGTTCGCCCTCCGGTGCCGCCAACGCCCTCACTGTCGCTGCCTCGGACAAGAACGACAAGGTCGCATCCTTCACTTCGTACGGCAAGTGCGTTGAGATCTTTGGACCCGGTGTTGGTATTACCTCTTCCTGGATCGGATCGTCTGATGCCAAGAACACCATCTCCGGTACCTCGATGGCCACCCCCCACGTTGTCGGTGTTGCTGCTCTCTACTTGTCGTTCAACAGCTTGCCCACTGCCCAGTCTGTCTTTGACAAGTTGGTTGCCACTGCCACTCCTAACAAGATCACCGGCAACTTGAAGGGCTCGCCCAACAAGTTGGTCTTCAATGGCGCTGCTGCTTAAAGCGGAGGAAGCGCTTCTCTTGCACGAATCTTTGTATATCCCCTCGTAAATATTTATTCTTCCCTTTGTTTCAGCAGGGGCACAGTACAGGCTGGTCCTTTATTTTATTTTTATTTTTTTATTAGCTTTGCGATTGATTCGCCAAAGAAATAGCAATAAAACTCTGTGGACGTTGATCGCCCATATCAGAATAACAAACGCGTATCACATTTCTTTGCTTCTGCATAAAGTCACACGAATGTAGAATGGAGTAAAAATAAAAGTGATGGCTCATTCTGGACGTTAGAAAGGACGAGAGAAATAAGCATTTTCGCAAGGGTGTGGGTTCGGATGTCATGCGAGGGAGAAGGTTTGGTGCACTCCCATTGGATGGCACGGACGCGTCGATCGGGCCCAAAAATAAATTCGACCCGCCCTCCAATTGCGAAACGAGAGAAAAAAGAGAGAGCGACCTACAAAATAAGGAAAAGATATGGCCATCGCTGACCCTTTTCCTTTTCCCCACACACACAACTTTAATAAAGTGATCGACTTTTTACTCACTTCCGTCTCTGGCGCAAACATTCCCTGTTCCTCTCACCGCTGTCCTCCTTTCCAGCGCAACAATCCTCTGCACTACAGGCGCTGATAACCATACACGTGAGTCGACGGGAGTGGTGACGTCAGAGTTACTGTAACCAATCAGATTCAAGAGCTATTATTACGAACTGACACTTCTGAGGCATTCAGGAGGTCCACAATATACTTGATTACAACTTGGGGTGGGATGGTCTGGAGCTGCAAATTGATAGTTGCAGACGTTCCTCTTGCCCTGGGAGGATGCTGGAAATAGGGTGGTGGATAACATAGCTTCTTTCGAGTCATTGGGCAAGGAATAAACGAAAAGGGGACGTATAAAAAGACAGCCAGTAAGATCGAAGTGGTGTGGACATTTCAATTTTCCCCGGCTAGGTCGAATAGGTTCTGATTGGTCTTGGCCTCAGTCCGGTGTGTGTGTGCTTGCAGCAGTCGAGGATCAGTTCGTTTACCCAAGTTGTGTCTGCGTCGAAGGAGAGGGCAATGCTGCCTGTTGGGATAGCTGTGCATGTTTCTGTGAGCTGAGTAGAAGAGGAGCCCTAAGCAGGGCTATTTTTTTTGCCTCCTCTTTGCCCCCGTCCGCCTGTCGCCAATTCGGGCGAGTCAGATGAAAATTTGGCTGTCAGTAGCAGAGGGAGGAGGGCAGCCGACACTTACGAAAAAGAGCGCAGTATATTTTTTATTTTTCCTGGCCTCCCTCCCCCGTCTCCGTCTTTATTATTTCACTCATTCTCACACTCGCTTCCACTCTCTCACTTTCCCTCTCTGTCACTCGCACACTCCTTTTTTTTTTTTGCTCCCCTCCTCCTTCCGATCTCTTTCATTCCGCTCCATCCCCATCTTTCGTTTTCCTGTCCCCCTCTGCTCTTCAGCCGCGTCGTCGCCGTCCATCCCCCTCCGACAGCTATTTCCCATCACCGCCACTGCCGCTGCCGCTGTCGCCCCCACTCAGCCGACCCAATACCCTGTCTCTCTCTCTCTCTCTCCTCTCTCTCTCTCTCTCTCTCTCTCTCTCTCTCTCTCTCTCTCTCTCTCTCTCTCTCTCTCTCTCTCTCTCTCTCTCTCTCTCTCTCTCTCTCTCTCTCTCTCTCTCTCTCTCTCTCTCTCTCTCTCTCTCTCTCTCTCTCTCTCTCCTCTCTCTCTCTCTCTCTCTCTCTCTCTCTCTCTCTCTCTCTCTCTCTCTCTCTCTCTCTCTCTCTCTCTCTCTCTCTCTCTCTCTCTCTCTCTCTCTCTCTCTCTCTCTCTCTCTCTCTCTCTCTCTCTCTCTCCCCCCTTTACTGCCGCACACTCGAACTTACATCATTTACCCGTCTTCACATATACTCATCCCGCCACGAACAACATCCATCCATCCATCCATCCATCCATCCATCCATCTCTCAACCACTCCCTCCGGCACCCAACACCCACACGCACCTCCTTCCCCCTCCTCTTCCCCTCCCCCTTCCCCTCTCCCTCTGGCTGTCCGTTGCAGTCCTCGAGCGACACCTCAACGACCCGCTACCACAGCCACTCACATTTCGTATCCTTACTCTCTTCCTGAGCTTACGGGACCCGCTGTCGTCCTTCATGTCTATCACCTACTGACATACTATTGCTCAGCCCACATTCATACCCCATCCCCGACCGCCCTTTGCAAAACCGATATCGATATCCGCCCTCCCGGACCGTTAATATCTCTGTCTACACAAGACAACTGCCGTCCCTTCTCTTCTCTCTTCTCTTCTCTCTTCATATTTTCCTTTGTTTTGTTAAAATACCCTCCTTTCACTTCTTGTTCTTCACACATCTTCCATGGATTGGTCGCCTTCCTTGTCGGTAGACGACAACGAAGCATTTGCCTCAGCACCATCATCCTCAGACCCTACCGTGAGCATTGCGAGCAACAGTAGTCTCATGGATATCTACTATTCACAGCAGCGTCGGGAATATGTGGACCCACACCTGACAGAGCACCTCGCGGACCTTTGCATCCTTAAGCTGCAGCAGGCCTCGTCTGGTCGCCACCAGTCATTGCTGCGTCAAGTGCAGCTCTCCTGGTAAGCGATTTGCGCCTTTGATTTCTGTCCTTGTTGTTTTTTCCCCCTGTTTTCTGTGCTGTGTTGCTATCGGCCGTTTTGTTGTATGGGATGGCTGTGTGTGCATGTGTGTGTGTGTGTGTGTGTGTGTGTGTGTGTGTTGTGTTCCTGTGTGTGGCTATAAATGCCGGCTTTAAAGTGCTGTGTATGACAAAGCTGTGTGTCCCCTTTCGTGTGAATATATAATAAAGTATCGCAACGTTGTTGCCCTGTTGGTTGTTTGTTGATGTTGTTGTTGTTCTCTGCATGGTTCCTATACTGCAGTTGATATCTCACCATCATCATCATCATCATCATCATATATTTGATACATGTCTATATATTAATATACATGTATATTGTAAAAAGACATTCCCCGTGGCATGTTCTCGTTCCTGTGCTTTTGCTTTTTACTAATTGCTGTGCATTGACCGCCCTCAATCAATTATTGGCTGCGTCTCGTATTAATTGATGGAATAATCGATGGACTCTAACCGTTTCACATTCTTTCTGCCACCCCCTCCCTCCCCCACACACATATTCTTTTATTTTTGTATGGTGCCCAACAGCATGTTGCATCAAATCAGAATGCAGGTCTTCATGCGACCTATCATGGCCGGATACATGCATCACCATCACCAATACCAACTCCAGCAACAGCACCAACAGCGCCTTCAGCAACAGCAACAGCAGCAGCAACAGCAGCAACAACAGCAGGAGCAACAACAACAACAACAACAACAACAACAACAACAACAACAGCAGCAGCAGCAGCAACAATTACTCGCGCAGGACATGTCTTCATCACCATCTGTAGGATATGAATGGGAGCAGGAACCATCATTGGGCCCCAGCCAGATGGCCTCTGCACTATCGCTTGACATCCTGCTCTGCAGCATGGGTCCCTCCCCCTCGTCAGTACCTACCGCCGCCTCGGGTTCAAGTTCAGCCTCACCAGAGACAGACCAGGGCATGTTTGGCCTTGGACATCCTCAGCAACATCAACATCAACATCAGCCAATATCGTCAATTCCCCTAGTATCTTATGGAAACGAATTCGATTCCCAGGATCTCTCGCTCTCATCCATACCATCCTCACCATCTGCATCTCCGATGTCTCCTCAGCAGTCACTGGCAACAGTTTCCGCGCTTCCTCAACCGACGTACTATGAGTTGCTGATGGCAGCCAACCCGAACGAGCCACTCTCACAGCTGTTGTCGACGAGTGCAACGACTATGGCCTCTTCATCTTTTACGGTCACCTCACCATCGCCAAGCGTTCTTCCGTCCCAGGATCCCGCATCGGCGTACTCTGTTATTGACGCGACCATGCCCTCTTCGATCACGATCACCTCGTCCTCGGCAGGTGAAGGAACGCCGGCAGGGATTCCCCACCCGGAGGAGATGCTGACGGCTGTAGCATCTTCATTCACAATGGGTGTGGGCGCGTATCCAGTTGGAGTTGGAGCTGGAGTTGAAGCTGGATCCCTGGCGCATGGTGAGCAACCTCAACAACAACAACAACAACAACAACAACAACAGCAGCAGCAGACGATCCCATTGACGACTAAGGAGATCATGGACGCACTTTCTGGTCAGTTCCCGATCCAACCCATAGCGCCGATGGCGCCTGAGCTCTCCGCGGTAGAGACTGTGCAGTCAGAGACGAGTATGGAGGACCCACAACAGCCACCAGAGGAGCAGCAGTCGTACGGTACGATCCAGTCCCAGCTAGTGGGTCCTGTTCCTTCAGGATCAACTTTGCCACTGACGTCGATGGATATTGCCACAACACCGTTGCAGCAGGATTCGATGACGACGGCAGTTCTTGTGAACATCCAGACGACCGATATTCCTTCTTTGGAATGTGCGGGCACGAGCGTGGAGTCTTTGGGATCGGGTATGGAGTCTAGACCTGTGGAATCCTTTGTGGTCAGTACTGTGGTTTCGTCAGTTTCAGCTTCGAAGGCGGGGTCGACCGAAGAGCTGGAAACAAGGGTCCGACCACAACCAAAGAAGGATTCTTGGGATGAGGATTGTGACATGTTGAGCCCACCACCGCTTTCTCAGTTTGACGCGGAAGAAGAAGAAGAAGAACACTCGGCTGTTTCTGCCGCTGCTACCGCTGCATCTATCGTTTCAGTGTCCTCGCCTGATCGTCAGTGCGACTCTCAGGATGTGAGCATGGACCCCTCACCTTCGACCTCGTCGTTCTCCAAGGGCACACGCTCCCCTCGCCGGCCAAAGAGCTCCACTGTCGGTCGCCGTGCTTCTTCCCGACCACAGACCCGTCGTTCTCGGGCCCAGTCCGAGGCCGATTCTTTGTCGAGCCGTCTGCACGATATCATGGCCCCGTCCGCGGAGGAGAGCACCAGCCTAGCCGTGACCTCATCGTCCAAGCGCCGCAAAGTCAGCGACGACGATGCCTGTCCCTCGTCATCATCATCGTCATCGTCCTGTTCTAGCCCAGAATCTTCGCCACCCTCGCCGAGGACCCCACCACCGATCTCGGAGAGCCAGCAGCATCATCACCATCATCATCATCAATGTGCACATCAGAAACGAAGTCTCTCTTTGCAGGAGAATCGTCTCGATGATGGCAATAATCAACAACAGCAGCAGCAGGGAGAGGAAGGGCGGTTTGAGATGGAGCCGTCAAAGCGGTGCAGGACGAATATCGATAACGATGTAAAAACGGTGATGGTGGGCAACAAGGTCCCAGATGTGGTCGTAGTGGATGTGGAAGGGGCGATGAAGACAAGCAAGTCGGGTGCGTCGTCGGGGACGAAATCGCAGCTGGATGAGGTCGAGGGTCAAGATGAGGATGCGGGCATCCTCTCACCCTCGCTTCTGACGCGGCATCCGACAAGACAGTCCACGAGGATCTTGCGCCGGACTTCCGGTCGCATGCAGGCGGTGGCGAGCTCTTGTGGAGCGGGAGCCGTGGCCGTGGTTGCGACTGTGGCCGTAGGTGCAAGTGGTGGTAATGCCACGAAGGTCACTGCTGCTTAAAAAAAAAAAAAAAAAATCGAGTTTCGTCGGAGCCCCTTCCTTGTTTTTTCTTCTTTTTTTTTGGTTGTAGTTTTTTTTTTGTTACTTTTTTTTTTCTGTGCTGTTTACTTTCCCCATCCCATGTGTGCTTTACTATGTACCCTTCCCCCATTGTTTGTACAACTTAATTAATGGTCTCTTAACGACGGACGATCTCCCCTTCCGATTTACACCCTTCCACGGAAATGTAGTCTAGTCTTTTTCCTCTAATTCTTTTTTTTTTTTATTTTTTTTTCGTGCGCCGGGATTCTGTATGCACCGCACAGCAGATCTAGACGTCCTTTCCTTTTTCTATTTTTATTTCTATTTTTATTTTTTTATTTTTTTTGTTATGTATATATAGCTCCACTTTACTGCCGCATACACAGATACACACATGCAAATGAACAATGTCTTTTAAACAAAATGCCGCACTGTGTAGTGTATAATATCGGTTATATTCTATTTTCTATTTTATTTTCTTTTGCTTCTTGGTTCTTCCTCCGCATCTACGCTCTCTCTCATTGCAGACAAAAATACTAAAAGAAAACGAGAACTGGAATAATAAAAAAGTTTATAAAAAAAAAAAACTTGCTAAACTGTTAATCAGCAAAGTCAGGAGATTATTGTCGACATTCGTATCTTCAAAAGCGTTTACGGACCAAAAAAAAAAAAAAGGAAGACCAAGGTTAATCTACCGATTGCCAGAAATGGGGAGGTTTGCCTTTTGCAAAAGGCATAGGACAGATCTTTGTGGAAACCAACCACAACAAAAAGTCAATTCACATGGTGCACTCCAATAACCCCTCTTACTCTACTTCGTATGTCTTTTTTTTTTTTTCATCATAAGGGGTTTATTTATTTACTCTGTACGGTTTGGTTAGATCGATCGGGTTCATGGTATATGCGTGTATGTGTATGTGTGTGTTCGTTGATCATTTACAAGTGGGGGGGGGGGAGAGAGATGGATGGAATAAATCTACAAGTTTGCGGGCATTTTGTCTTTGTACATGCTTAAAAACAAGCACCACACGAATAAAATAAAAAAAGGAATGATGCATAGGAAACAAAGACCTTCAACGAGCTCTGATGATCGTGGAATTTGCAGAGGACATCCTCGCCACCCTTGGACTCGCCTTCACTGCCACCGTTGCAGTTCCTGTTCCCGTTGATCTAGCAGGCGCCGCCCATGAAACTCCTCTCCCTCGGGCCTGCTCAACCTCCCATGAGGGTCTCTGTCGGCCCTGTCCGAGCCCGAACCCATGCAGCGACGTGCTGCTAACCGCATGCGGACGCACCGATACACGACGCGCGACCCCCAACACGGCCGCATCATCATCATCATCATCGCTCGAGTCCGAGTCGGAATCTCCTCCGTCCAGGATCCCTGTTCGGAAATCTAGCATCGGCACTGCAGTCTTTGGTTTCGTCGTCGAATTCGCAGCACTGATCGGGAGCTTTGGAAGCGTTGGCGAGAGCGGGCTCGATGATTTGTTAGAGTTGTTGTAGTGATGCCTCATGAGTGTGTCCTGCTCTAGACATCGTTCTTCATACGCAAGACTATTCTGACGCTGACGTTGGCGTCGTTGTTGTTGCTGTTGCTGTGGTGGTGGTGGCGATGAAACTGCGACGACGATATGCTTATTAGGCTCGTAGAACGACTCGCGCCGTGATTTTCCATCCTCATCCTGGCTCTGCTGCTGTCGTGAGAAAGACTCGTTGCAAAAGGGTGGCGACGGTGGTTCTTGATACCGCTGTAAACCCAGGATCACAAGCTCGCGTTCCAGTTCTTCGAGTTCCCGACGGCGTTGTTCACGGTCTTCCTCAGAGTCACCACCGCTCTCTTCGCCATCATCCTCATCGTCACCTTGTCTTCCGGGGGACGCCGCAAGTCTTGAAGCTGGCAAAGACTGCGCCAGGGGTGTGCGCTGATCCCTCGACCAAGAAGGGTCGCTTTGACTCTGTTCCCGCTGTTCTAAAGCAGACATTGACGGAACAACACCATGCGACCCAAAAGATCGACTACCCACAGAACAGCACGGCTCATGGCAGATCTGACTCACGACTCCATCCTCATCATCAAAGTTGCCCTGACCTGGAAAGGTTTTGTAGTTGTGGCGGATCTTGTTATCCCTCTTGACGAACCTCAACTGCTCGTCTTGTTCTTGATCTTGCAATTGCTGTTTTCGCAAAGCCTCTTCTCTCTGGCGATGTGCCGTGGCCGCAGCATCGATTTGGTAGGATAGTTCTTCTTCCTCCACCATCTGCCACAGCGCCTTGATGGTTCTTGCGTACTCTTGAGCCTAGAGGAGGTCAAAAAACAGTCGTAGTAATGCGGGAGAGATAAAATAGCGAGTAAGGGAAGGTTAGCATGAGTAATGCACAAGGACAGAGATGTTAAATTAGCTAAGATATCTAAACTGCGTTTACGCGCGCTTGGGGTTTGCCGCCAAAAGAAATTAGCAAAAAAAAAAAAATGAGTTGCATTCTCCGCGGTGCAATGTAAATCGGATGATGCAACCCTCTTTCTAGCAATTTGGTAGTTTGCAAACAGGAGTTGATCCTATTCTCTATTCTCGCATGAGAACGAACCCAAAAAAAAAAAATGGTGGTTCTCCTTCCATGTGGTCATAATGCACTAGTTAACTGCACTCCCTCCCTTGCAACCCTTGCAACCCTTGATTCCTCACCTCCTACACCATGCTTTTTATTCCGTCTCTGCATCGCGGGAAGATTGCACCACATTTTCCTTTTTTTTTTTTTTCTCTTCATCGCCATTGCAATAAATGGGGCTATTTTTCAGGGCTGCACCTTGTGTGGGCTACATTGGGCTGGATACCACCGATGTGGGCCCCCACATACTTAGCCCCGTTCCCTCTTTTGCCTCTCCCTTTTTTCTTTACAGTCTCCCTGATCCCTCCCTCCCATCTTTGTACCACACAAACAAAACGCACGCACACACGCGCAGCACCCTCAAGGGACCTTGGGACCCAACTTAGACATGTAGTGTAACCACGCTGAAACGGGACAACGAACGGACGAACGAACGGAAGGACAGAAACGAACATGCCCCCCCCTGCCATCCTCATCACACCTCAAAGGAGATCCACAACAGAAAAGAAAGAAACAAACATAACCCAAAAAAAGAAGTAGGGGGTAAAGAAAAGTAAAGAAAAAAAAAAAAAGGGCGCCAGCATGCCATAGCTTAACCATAAAAAAATCCAAACATACCACAGTCTCGACCACGGGCAAGAGATCCGTCGAGGACGTGAACCGCGCAGACAGGTTCCTAAACATCTTGCTGCTGTTGCTGTTGCTGCCGGCATGCATGCTCATGATCGGTCCTGTCGTTGGTTTCGTGGCCTTGATCGACGAACGACTCTTATTATTATTTTGAAGCAGATGCAGCTGAGCTAATGCAGAAGTGTGTCTCTTCTGTTGCATCTGCTGCTGCTGTTGCTGCTGCTGTTGCTGAGGAATGGGTACACCCCATGACCTCATTCCAACACCCCTCGCAGCAGTCGTCGCCACCGCAGGGATCTTGAGACTCATCGGCGGTAATGGCGGCACACGCTGAGACCAACGGTGCAGGGAGCTCATATTTACCGACATCATCTCGTTCTTTCCACTGTTCGTCGTCGTACTCGCACGACCGCTGCTGCTGTTGCTGTTGCTGCCTTGTCGTTGTCGTTGTTGTTGTTGTCTGAATGGTGCATTAGGAGGTCCATACAGATTCTTTTCTTGTTCTTGAATGGGCGAGGCATTGTTGGTATTGACTATGTTTTTGGTGGGTAAGGACTGGATAGAGGGGTTGCGATTACGATCGCGTAGGAAGAAGAGGGTTGGTGGACGGATACTCATGGATCGTTTGGGGAGTGCAAGAGGGAGAGAGGGGAGGGAGACGTTGACGGATGCAAAGGCGGTGGTCAAGCGACTGGAGAGGTGTCTTTTACGCTGGAGCGATGGTGGTTGTTCTGGGTTCTTTGCAGTGGTGCTAGTGTTCGTGGCTGAGATGTGTTCAGGGATGGTGTTGGAGGGGGTGGGAAAGCATAGAGGAGCAGAGACGATGGCTGCAGGCCGCCTTGTTTGGTAGTGTAGGATGACTGGTGCTGAAGAGTAGGCGACTGAAGACGAAGTGTTGTGATGATGTTCGAAAGAAGCAGGAGCGAGGTTGTGTTCTGAAGTAGTAGTAGTAGTGTTAGAAGAAGAAGAAGAAGAAGAAGAAAAAGAGGGCGAGAGGATAGTAAGAGGAGGAGGAGGCACGAAGGATGGGAAAACTGAGCTGGGAGAGGTGGAGGAAGGGGGAGAGGCCGTTGAAGCTGCAGGTGAGCCTGTTGAAGGGGAGTGTGATGATGTTGCAGAAGAAGGTATATGCTGTTTAAGATGTTGCTGCTGTGCGCGCTGATTTTGATGCTGCTGCTTCTTGGTCCTTTTGAACCAGAGTCTTGCTTTGATTAGGGATGCCATTGAAAGAGGAGAAAGAGGAGGGGGGAAGTGTACTATGGTTTTCCAGGAAGTAAAGGAAAGAGGGGAAGAAGGGCAGAGGGACGGGAGATATATGGGAGTTTTTTGGCGGCAAAGACAAGAAGATGAAGAAGGAGAGAGGGCGATGAAGAAAAAAGGCAAAGAAAAGGATCGGCTTCATAAAAAAAAAGAACGCTTTCGTGGGCGGGTTTTGTTTTGTAGCAGTGGCAACCCCCCCTTCAGGGGAGAGAGGGGGGGATGGTTGCACAAGCGGATTACGACCCATTGTTTCATCCCGTATCATCGATTCTTCTGCGTTGTGTCTCATTCAGTCACGCCCTGGAAGTGGATACACATACACCCGAGGAAAGACAAAGGGTGCAGGGCAGAACCACCTCCATCGCACTGCACCCATGGTCTCGCCGTCTGTGCCCCATTGTTCCATTGTTCAGTCGGTCCAATACACCATAAAAGAATTTCTCCGCGTAGTCAGTCACCCGGCTGCATTCCTTCTGTCCCCCCCTTTTTTTTTTATCTCTCTCCAGAGCAACCCCAAAAATACACTCTCTCTCCCTCGCATCTGCACCACACTTCGCCCTCTCCCTCCCTCCCTTACCTCATCACACCACACCACCGCCACCACCACCAAGCCCGCGGGTGCAACAACAGCACCACCATTGGCGGGAAATTCGTCTCTGCATGCAGCAATGGAGGTCATAATCGATCGCATAGATTTCGTAAAGACAGAACCCCAGCATGGAAAAGGGAATATAAAAAAATACCTTCCTAAAAGTATATACATTCAAATGATATCCATGAACATCACAAGGAACCACAAAAACAAAGAAAAAAAAAAAAGTCGACAACCTAGTCGATTCATGCGATGCCCTCTAGTCATCATCCCATTTGTGCTCTCCACATTTTCTTCCATCATCATCACCATCATTAAAAAAACCCCTAACCTAGGAAACACCATTTCCAGACATAGTCAACGAACGCAGTGTGTCGTATCGTATCGTATCGTACATATATTAAATTTAAAAAAGAAAAGAACCAAAGTTCATAGTCCACAGTTAGTGACTCCACAGCTCTGGTGGCGATCGACGTAATTCAGGGCAATTGAACCTTCTGAACCCACTTTTTTCTCGGTTGCAAAGGCATCATCACACAACACACAACGAGAGCACCCCGATCCTACGTGAAGTCTCTCTCTCATCAATTAGCACTGGGAAGTTTTTTTTTATTTTTTTGTGCGACCTGCGCGAAATGAATGAAGGAGGGTGATGACGGCGGGAGTTCTCTTCTGAAACGCGCACAAACTTCTCCTCCTTCACTACGTTATTCCACCACCCCTTCCCTTCTTCCTTGTTGGTAACCCCCTCCTCCTCTTCCCTCGCCTGACATTTCATTTCAATTTGACAACTGCATCCGACCCATGGCGCAGACCTAATATCACATCACATCACATCACATCACATCACACAACCTTTGCTTTGTCCATGTCCATGTATGTACATCGGAATTGCATCCCCCTCCCTTCCATGGCGCAGACTTTAATATCATGATCACACAATCATTTGCTTTTGTCGATGTACTTTTACGTCTGCGATGTTACATTGCATTTTTTTTTTTTTTGCAAAGCAGCAATATTTGACTATCTGGGTTGGACATTAGAGCAATTGAGCTGGATGTTCAAAATACGCGACGCGACAAATGTCAGTCTTTGACTTTTGGACTTTTTCTTTTTTTCATTAGGCTATTTCTTTGTCTTTTGCTCCTGTCCATAAAAAAAAAAAGAAAAAAAAAAAAACAAAAGCTTCTACTACTCGTTTATATCGTTATCTTCACGAGAAGAAGAAAAAAGAAAGAAAAGAAAAAAAAAAAAAAAAAAAAAGGAAAAGGAAAAAAAAAAAAAAAAACGGCGAACCATTTCAGTGTTCATGTCCACCATCGCAAAAAAAAAAAAAAAAAAAAAAAAAAAAAAAAAAAAGAGATGCGTTCAGGGACCGACGAGTTACACATCGCGTTAGTCATCCTCGTCGCTGCTGGTAATATTCCCCTCGTCATCATGAACAACCCGGCCCCCAGCAACCGTCTCCGTGAACGCATTCAATGAAATCGGTCCCTTCGGCTTCACCGAAGTCGATGCTTGCTGTGCATCATCCTAAGTCGGATATACAGAAAACGCACGATTAGTTTCAGAAAGCAGACTACACCGCTTTGCCTTGCCTTGCCATCTCCAAAAGAACAGAACAATCAAACTCAGTGCAGGGAGGAATTTGCGCCTACATTAATCTGGCCCTCCAAAAACTCGACCAAATCATCATCCTCACTCATCGCGCCCTCCGGTGACGGCTCCCTCGCCTGCTGCTGCTGCTGCTGTTGCTGCTGTTGCTGTTGTTGTTGTTGCTGCTTTAACAGCCTCTCATGTGGAGGCAGCAACGCCGGCAACCCCAGCTTTGCGCCCCCTCCTCCAACCTTCGGTGTCCCCCCTGCCGAGACCGACCCCGCAACAGGCTTCCCCATCCTCGACACCATCGCCCCACCCCCCAAAACATCCCCCACCGGCGTTGAAAGCCCCAACCCAATAGCTCCCTGATGCTGCAACGGCCTAGACCGCTTAGTGCCATTCCTCCTATCAGCCTCCGAATCCGATCCCGATCCAGTCCCCGACCCAGAATCTGAACCGGACCCTGAAGAAGAACTTCCAGAAGAACTGCCCGAACTCGATCCTGACCCCGACCCCGACGATGATGAACCAGATCCGGACTCGCTTCCAGACGATGAGACCTTGCGCGGTCTTCCTCCTGGTCCTCTTGATGGCGGTGGTATTCCTGCTCCTAATCCAGCTGCTGATCCCTGCGCTAGAGCCGGTGATGAAGTCGTCGGCGCCGCTGACTTTACAACAGCACGAGCGGACGGTGGAGGTGGCATATTGATACGTGGCCGTCCTCTCGGCTTCCCCGTTCCCGCTGTCTTCTGTCCTCCTGCTCCGTCAGCTCCAGGTTTCGTGGCCATCAAAGACGATGACGACGATGACGACGACGGCAATGATGGAGGGGGTAACGCCGGTGACGAGAACGCATTCGGAGTCACTGCGGGCGGAATAATCACCGGCGTCAACACCTCCTCCATCTCCTCGTCCTCATCATCCTCATCATCTCCTTGCTCCCCATCCTGCATATCCTCATCGCCACCCCCGCCAATATCATTAAACACGTTCTCAAACTCCTTCTCAAACTCCATCAAATCCTCATCCAGAACATCGTCGTCCTGATTCTGAGTGCCGTCAATGTTGCCCGCGTTGCCCGCACCACCACTACCACCATCACCCTGACGGCCTGTAATAGCCGCTGAAGAGGACGAGGCTGCAGAGGCCGATGCAGCAGTCGGCGGTGCCTTTTGGTTGTCTATCCGTCCGACATTCCGTCGAATGTTGCTGCTATTACTGTTGATGTTACCGCTGGTGTTGGGCAGGAGCGGTGTCGTCGCCGCAGAATTCGGCATCGGAGAAGAAACCGGGGCGTTGGGATCATATTTACTCTGCGGCAACAGAATCGTGTGCTGCTTCGGATCCTTATGCTTCCGGTTCTGGATAAACGAAAACGCTGCGTGTTGTCTCTCCAACGTGAATGTCTAAAATGCAACACCAACCCACAAGAACCAATGGATATCACAGTATCAGGTTAGTCCCAAAAATCCGCTGTGATTTTTTTTTTTTTTTTGTCCTCTCTTCACTATCGTTCGCACTTCCATGATCCCATACCTGAGTCTCCTCATCAAAGATCAACAGACAATCCACAGCCCGACCAGGTCGTTCCGTTGACGTCCACGAAAACGTCTCTCCGCTTGTATTACCTCCAGCTCCATTGATCACGGCCACGGGGCCATTATGGATCTGATCCGATGCCGATGCCGATGCCGCTGTCGAGGATCCGCCACTGCTGCCGGCGAATTCCAGTTCAAAGGTCTCGCCGTTCCCGACCAATCCTCCAGGCCGGGACTTGTCCACAGATTCGGGCTGGAAGTTGTCTAAAATGTTGTTAATGTTGTCCCATATTTGATTACCCCGTAATCGCATCGCATCGTATCGCATCGTATCATAGGGTAAAAACGAGGAAGAAGAAGAAGGAGAAGAAGCAATTAGTCAGCAAGTGCACTCCATCATGATCCTGCAAAAACAACAACAACAACAACAACAACAACACAATGATAGAAGTGTTCTTTTTTTTTTTCCCCTCTCTTTCACACATACACACATACACGTACACATACACATACACACTTACATTTGAACTGAAAAAACTCGTTCGGGGAACTGTTGGTGCGGTTACCCGAGGGTCCAGAACTAGAAGCAGCCATCAACGAAGCTCCACGCTGCACACGGTAAGTTCCCTTTGCGTCCCAGCCGACCATTGTTTTTGATATATGATATACGATATATAGTCTTGATATAAAAAAAAAGAAAAAAAAGAAAAGAAAGTCTTGGAGGTGTTGCGTTCTGTTATGGGATGATTATAGAGCGTGCAGGGGCCAAGGAGGTGAGGGAATGTCAGACAATTCCAATTCTGTGGGGTGGAGGATGCGTTGACGGGTTCCCAAATGCAGGGTACAGGAGGGAGAGGGAGGGCCAGAGAGAGAGAGAGAGAGAGCGAAAGATGGAAGGAGTAAGTAGCTGTCCCCTGTTGTCAGAGTCGCGAGGTTTTTGGGAGGTGGTCGTGGCGTTGATGTGTTTGCTGTGTTTGGTGATGAACAAAAAAGACAAAAGCGGACAGAGCCAAAGGCAAAAAAGGTCAAGGGGATTCAAAAAAAAAAAAAAAAAAAAAAAAGGAACAAGGTCCTTAAGGGTTCATCTTTTCTTTTTTAATACGTGAAATGAGTTTCTTTTGCCGTCTCGGCGTCGACCCGTAGCGCCCTAATGGTCTCCCTCTACCCGTCGCGCTCAGCGTTCATGAGCCGCTTCCTTCGGTCGTACTCCTGGAACGAACTCACATCGCGCCCGAACACCCAAGTCATGAACCAGTACACTGGAATAATCATCTTGTTCCTCAACGACACGCTCATCGTCAGATAAGACGATCGCCAGAACACCCATGCTAATTTACCGCCCTCCTTGGCCTTGTCGTTGATCTCCGTCATGTCCACAACGGCCTCCCAGTTGCCGATATAGGCCATCGATCCCAGGTTCTTGAATGTAAAGGGTCCCGTTACATCCGTGAGTGATCTCTCGGGCTGCTTCGCCAGTTTGTTCAATGCCTTCCGCAACCAGATCGCTTGCTGGTTCGCTACTTGAGCCGTCTGTGGCAGTTCATGATCTATTATTACAAGTGCGCAAAAAAAACTCCAATCTGTTAATAAAAAGCTTTGCTATTGTCCAAGTAACACAATGTTGCTTTTTCTTCTTTTGCTTGCCTTTGATGGTAGCGCAATCTCCGAGTGCATACACGTTCGGGATGGTCTTTCCCTCCGCATCCAGGACCCTCAGATACTGATCCGTCAAGATCCTCCGATTCTTCGTCTTTTGTACCCTCCCCTCCAACGCCTCCGTCAGCGGGTTCTCTGTCAAACCCGTGGACCAAACCAGACACCCAAATGGAATCTCCTTCCCGTCTTTCAGCACCAACTTGCCATCCTCGACCCTCTCCACCACCGTACCCGTCCTAACCTCGATCCCTGACCGCTTGAACTTTTTCATACAGTACTCGGACAGCGACTTGTCAAAGCTCGCCAGGATGGTCGGCGCGACATCGTACACGGCCAGGGTCACATGGTTCATCAGCCTCGGAAACAACCTCGAGCAATCCTCTCGGATGAAATCATGCAGCTCCGACGAGAACTCGACCCCCGTCGGGCCTCCACCGACGACTGCGAAATGCAACAGCCCATTCCGCTCCTCGTCCGAGTTCAACATCTCGGCCCTCTCAAAACACTCCAGCACCCGGGATCGGATCTTGCGGGCGTCTGCGACCTCCTTCAGAAAGAAGGCGTGTTCTTTCACCCCAGGGATATTGAACGTGTTCGAATACGAGCCCACGGTGATGATGAGATGATCATAATCCAGACGAACGTTGTTCGGAGGGTGGACCGCGTGTGCCTTGCCGGAGGAATCTCGAACTTGCGTCACAGGGACCTTGGACAGATTGAGGGTGCAATCGACCTTGGACTGTTCAAAGTCGATGTTGTCACACCAGGCTTGGTGGTATTCGACCTTGCCAGTGTATCCGCGCACGGGCTCGGTGATGCACCGGAACTCGAGCGTGCCGACCGACGTGCTCGCCAGCAGCGGCGTGAAAAGGAAGTGGTTCCTATTCAAAAAAATAAAAATAAAAAATAAAAAATAAAAAATAGACAGCCAAATATTAGAGTTGATTGGACTCTTTCATATTCGCAAAAGTCCCATAAAATAAAATAAAATAAAATATAAAGACCCCCTCCGGCCGCCCAAAAAGGCTGTGCCGTTCCACAAACTGCACGACAAAACAAAACAACAGCGACAACAACAAAATAAAAGCTGTATATTACTTTACCTGGGAGAGACCGCAACGATCTGGTAGGAACTTTTGTCCATGTCGCGCAACAGCCTGAACCCGCCCCATCCCGATCCCAGGATCATCACTCGACCTGCACACACGCACACACGCACACACACATACAAACAGGTACAGGTACCAAAAATAATGCAAACTGCAGTTAGTAGCTCATTCTTCCATAGACATATGAAAATGAAATATAATAAAAAAAAAAAATCACGATAACGTCTGCATGAACGTCATTTTGACGATCTTTCTGCAGATCACTTTTTTTTTTTTTGTTCTTCCAATAAAAACCAGGACCACCAACAAAGAAGAAAAAAAAAAAGGCCTTACCCTGAGACTTTCCGACAGATCGGATGCCTCGGATTTGCTGCTGGTACTGTCGATTCTTTGACAAGGATCCCGAGGATTCAGAGGAACTGACAGACAAAGGCGTCCATGACAGGGTGGATCGAAAACCTGGAAGGACACGGCCCAGCTGTTGTTGCTGTTGCTGTTGATGCAGTGTCCTAACCACCATCCGAGTCATGAATCGTCCCGTCACTGCTCCTGCTCCTGTGATTGCTCCTGGCCCTACTGCTGATGATGATGGTGATACATTTGTCAAGGTTCGCCTGAATGCTGTGACAGAGTAAGGACGGGATGTCGCTGTCGAAGCAAAGTGTCGTAGCGGCAATCGTGTAGATTGTGATGAACCTGTTGTTTACGGGGTCCGATCCGAATTAGAAAAAAAAAAGACAGACAGACAGACAGGGAGACAGACAGACAAGACGAGTCATAGTATACATTGTTAGCAAGCAAGCATTGGATCTGACAAAGAAATAAAAAAAGGACGACGACATGGTCAAGGCGCTCTTTTTTTTCTTACGACAGATGGATGACATGATTTTCTAGTATGTAGTATCTGGTTAGGATCTTTGAACGTGAGAAAAAAAAATGGAAAGGAGACGTGCGATGAGACCGAAATAAAGGACTCCAATTGCAGAGAGAGAAAGAGAGAGACGGATGAATGTGCTGTTGAGAAATATAAAAAAGAAGAAAAAGAAAAGAGAGACAACGCTCCCGTATTTATACGTCCCTTTTCCACAGGCTGGCATGAAACGCGTTGCAGACTACCCGATTGACTGACTGCATGCACACGCACACCCAGTCTATTCAGGTTTTAATAATCTCCCCATTCCATTGCATGGATTTCCTTCCCTCCTTCTCTTTTCTTGGTCCATTTCTGTATTGTCCAATCCACCGAGTAAACATTCGACTTCAAATAAAAAAAAAAATATATAACTTTTCGCCTTCCGAGTCCGATCGACAATCCACCGCAGCGGACGGACACACACGATACACAAATTCATAGTTCAGTCCGCAGCGCAGTATCTATTATTACTATTACTTACTACTATTACCACTACAACACGCGGGTGCACGCGTTCCTGGTCCTGCCGCCCGGAACACATTTTCGGACCACCCGTTGGGGGGAGGGGGAGATCGCACGATATCCTTTTCTACTTGTGAGTATACCTACAGCAGAATAGACAATACCACACAACCAGTCCAACCAATTCCCTCTCTCTCTCTCTGTCTCTCTCTCGATATCTCTCTTTCTCGATATCTGCTCGTCTGTTTAGTTTGACTGTGCAGGAAAGATCAGGGTCGAGGAAATAAACCCGCCCCATTTCCCATTGCACCCTAACATGCTTAACCTTGATTGAGTTCCTGGACTGCCATGTTTTCTCTATCGTCTGCCTCCTCTCTATCTCGTATGTGTGGAATCCTCTCGATAGGTCTGTCAGCCCAACAAAAAAAATAAAAAAATAACCTTCCTTCGTAAAGACGCATACACCCTGACCCAACGCGGGCACGTCCATCAGGCCATCTCTCGACACCAACCACCCCATTCGCAATGGACCCTATCTATCTACCTATCTCCATCACAGAACAAGACAAACTCAAAAGTGTTCTCTCTATTTCCAATCACACAAAACCAATCTGACATCTTAACATGAATGGATGGGCCAAGCCTTTTTTTTTTTTTTTTTTTTTTTTATTAGTATTACTTTGTTCAAACAAAAAAATAAAAAAAAAAGTAAATAGCAAATAGCACTAAGCAATTCACAATCTTCACCTTTTTTTTTTTTTTTTCTTTTTTTTTTTTCCTTGATAGTATTAAAGAGTCAGGCGGCAAGAGATGGTCGTACACGTAGATCATCAAAAGGGGGGCAGATCACACGTATAGATAAAGGACAATGTCCATTCACGAAGCCGGCCATAAACGAGATTCTTGTTGCTTGTGTGTGCTGTCGGTTGTTATTGCTGTTGTTGTTGCTGTTGTTGTCAATGTCGGTTACTTGACTAGTATTGTTGCTGTTGCTGGTGTATGTGCGAGAGTATGTGGCGAGAGTGTGTTGCGTGTGTGTTTCGATTGATTCGGGCAAAGGCCTTCCGTAAAAGCACCGGAACGCGCTCCGGTCTTATTATTCCCATGCACCCTACTGACACCTTCGCGTTCGTTCATGTTCGTGTGAAAAGTGAAAAAGTGAAAAAGTAAAAACATTTAAAAAAATAAAAAAAAATATCGCAAAATGGTGATGGCAAACTATTCTGAAAAAATATAACTAGAAATATTTTGAGGTGAAAAAAGCACAGTGAAAAGATTCCTAATAATACACGAATAGTTCACAGAACCATGTAAAAGTACAAGCGAATAAAGAAAAGAAAAAAAGTAAAAGTGAAAGGAAAAGGGAAAGAAAGAAAGAGAAAAAGAATTACATTAACTAGTAATACACATGAAAATCAAAACTTCGGACAGGAGTGTGTCATACTCGCAACAAAAACATGCACTGGGTGTGCATGGTCTTGGCAATGTAGGGGACACACAACCTGCCCACTATCCATTACGGGCAAACCAAATAATATGCCTGGATAGATTGAAAGGACGCAAAGAAAGAAAGAAAAAAAAAGACGAGAGACAAACGAAAAGCGCTGGGCGAGAAAACGAAAAAAAAAAAAGAAGTGATACATGGGTATGAACGCAAGGAAAGATAGGATTGAGGTGAAGGGAGAAAGGGTTGCCCATCGACGCTTGGTCCTCTACTGGCTCTGGATCTTAAGCAGAGTACGGAGGTTCTGACTAATCTCCATCAGTTGGTCGACGCCAGGCTGCGTGGACATGTGGGTGTGGGGTGCAAAGCTCGAGGTCGCCATGCGCTCAGGGACATTGTAGGCGTGGCCCATGGGCGTGGGCATGGGCATGGGCATCGAGTAATGACCATTCCATCCGCCCATGAAAGGCTGGACCAGCTGAGGACGCATGCTGTTGAGCTGTGGCGAAGCAGCCTCTGCAAAGAAGGGGGCAGAGGGCAATCGCTCGACAGCAGCCTCTGCAGGACTGTTGTTAGCAGAGCGGGCGAATGCAGGGATGGGCAGGCTAGTGGGCGCAGGGGAGTTGTGGAAGGTAGGGCCAGCATAAAGCGTAGACTTTTTCTCTACGGGCACGCGGTCGGCCATCAAGACCTTGTCCGATGAGCTAGCCTTGGGACGCTGCATCATGGTCTCCATAGGATGAGCAACTCGGCTCGCATATACAGATCGCTGCTGCTGCTGCTGCTGAGCAGGATCCATAGAGAGATATCTATGTACACGATCAAATAACAAACTGATTAAAATCACAATTCCGATGCAAACGGAAGGAGAGTCCAGGACGGAGGTCGCCGTCGTGGTCGTCGTCCTTTGACAACCTCACTTCGATATGACGTGATGAATGGCTAGGAACATACCCGTGACGGAGCTGCTGCTGGGGCGCTGCTGGGGCAGAGTTGGGTCGCAGAGGAGGACTACCGGCCAATTGGCGCTGGTGGCGCTTCATGTTCAAGAACGTGTCGGGCAAACGGGTCATGGGTGACTCAGAGTCGTCAGAGTCCGACGAGGAAGGGGGGCTGGATGGGTCCAGAGGAGGGCTCTGGTGCATGGCCTGGTCCAGGTCGGCCTGGGCGAGGGACTCTGTGGTGGCCTCGATCTCCTTGCGTCGCTGGACCCTGCGAGCCTTGGATAGGGGCTGCGGCGATTGGGGCTTTGGCTTCTGGTTGAGATGATGGTTGCGATGGTTCTGCTGGTGCTGGTGCTGGTGCTGGTTGTTCTGATGGCGCTGCAGCGACGCAGGATTGACATTAGGAGAGGTGGCATTGGCGGCGGTCTGCTTGGAAGGGGAGGAGGGACCTTGGACAGGGCTAGGGGCGGTTGCAGGGGGGGCAACAGAGGAGCGCTTGAGGATGGTGACAGGATGAATGTGGGTCATGGTCATACCACGCTGCTGCGGGGGCATGGACTGATGGCGGCTCTTGCTGTTGCCATTGGAGTTGGTGGTGGTGGAGTGTTGGCGAGGAGAGGGATGGCCTGGGCCTGGGGATTGCGCATGGCTCTGCCTGTGGGGTGCGGTGGTGAGACCGCTCTTCCGGTTATTGGATCTCTGAGCTCGGGGAGCAGAGGAAACAGCAACGGCGGAGGACGACGGGGGAGCGGCTATTACTGATGATGGCTGCATAGGATATGATTCGGCTGTGAAGGGAGGGGGAGAGGGAGAGAGAGGGGGGAGAGAGGGATGAGAGGGGGGTATAGGAATTAGAGGTAAGAGTTGAGAGAAAAGAAGAGAAAGAAGAAAAGAGAAGAGAAGAAAAGAGAAGAAAAATGAAAAAGAGAGCAGCGGGATTAGAGAGTGGCTAAAAGGGACAGACAGACAGACAGACAGACAGACAGACAGACAGCAGGCATTCTCTTGATGTGTGCTGCCGTTTCGTTTCGTTTGTTTGTTTGTATGTATGTGTGTATGTTGGCGAAGCAAGGTGGACTAATACATCAACCAATCAACCAACCAACCCACTCAAAAGAGAGAGAGAGACAGACAGCTACCCGTTGAAGGGAAGAAGAAAAGCCTTTGTCCATGACAGACAGAGAGAGCATCCAAGCGAATGAATTACCTTTCGGGTGAGTGGATGTCTGTACGTGTGCGTGTGTGTGTGTATGGAGGTGTGGGATGACGAAGTGTTGCTCTCTCGCTTATTTATTTAATGTTTTTTTGTTGTTTTTTGTGAGCGGGAGAGAGAGAGAGAGAGAAAGAGAGGGAAGGAGGGAGAGAGAGAGGGAGGGGAGCAGAAAAGGGGTGAGGAGGGGGATGGGTGTGTGTGGATGGGTGTGTCGGGAAAGAGAGAAAGAGAGGGAGAGGGAGAGGGAGAGGGAGACCAAAAATAGACTGGGGTATGGAGGAAGGGAATGGGAAGTTAGTCAGTTGGAGACAGGAGGGAGGAGAGGAAGACAGGGGAGAGATGAATGAGTTGGGTGAATGAATGAATGAATGAATGTTGGTGTTGTTGCTGGTGATGATGATGAAGAGAAAATAGAAAGCAAGAAAATCGGGGGATGAAGGAAATGGCGGATATATACCAGACCAGACAGAGGCGGGGTAAGCCCAATCCCTCAAATGCAATTTGTGGTTCTTCTGGTCTGGTCTGGTCGGGCCGCTTAGTGTGGGCGTGAGCATGGGCGTGGGCGTGTTTGTTTGTGCCCTATGACACTCGAGAGAAGCGAGAACCGGGGGGAATGATAAAGACAAATAACACAAGCATCCGCTGCCATTGGTCACTGCTCTTTACGTACACCACTACGAGTCGTGGAAGAAAAAAACCACTCATCTGAAACGACAAACGATGTCATTTTGCCTGATCATGTACGTAGTCTCTTTTTTTACTCCACTGCACCCTTCAGCCCTTTCTCCAACCATTAATGCCGTTAATGTGTCCAATTGGACCCAAAAAGAGCACTTGACGTCGAACCAGTCGGTCTATTTCACCCCAAGAATGTTCCAACAGTCTAATGGTGTCTAATGGTGTCTAATGGTGTCTAATGGTGTCTAATGGTCTAGCGGTCTAATGGCCTGAAGCAACGGATATCGTCAATGGCACCAGACAAACCACATCAGGCCTCGCGCTGGCACTCCTCCTCCTGGCGACGGTTGATTTCGCCCATGGTCAACGACCCATCCTGCAATCCCTGGATCAGCTCCGTCACCTCGTCAAACGTCTCGAACGCCAAGAACGGGATCTTGTGGGTCCTGCAGTACGACTCCAGCCCTCTGGTACCATCAACAAAAAAAAATGAGCGGTCGTCAGACATTCCGCCGTGAAACGTTCACTTCATCCCTCCCTTCTCCTGTAAGCATTTTTTTTTTTTTTCGTTTCAAATCGCATCAGCAAACTGTTTCGACTTACCTATCTTTCCTCGCAAACAACACATCGGCCTCACGCGCGGCGCTCAGATCCGAGACACCATCGCCACAAAACACGATGACATGCTCCTCCTCCCGCTCCTCCTTCGTCTCGCCCGCCTGTTCCTTCTCAATCTGTCTGTCCATAATTTCCTGCTTAAACTTTTGCTTCGAGTCCTTGATCGACACAGACTTGTCGTGGCTATGAGGGCTGTCGTCCCGGTAGGTGACAATCCACTTGTGGCCCTCGACTTTGGCGTAATTGGCCAGGACCACCATCTTCTTCGCCTCGGCCTCACCCATATGCCAGGCCATGTACTGCTCAATGAGAATGTCGAGTCCACAAGACAGCATCGAAAACGGGATGTTATGCGATTGAATAAAGGCGTAGAACTGTAGGAACCCCGGATCAATCTCGACCGGCCGAATGAGCTCCAGTCCTTCTTCCAGCGTCAGGTTCACACTCGACCACCAAATGTCCATCGCATCCCTACAGTTCCGTATTGGTATTGGTATTGGTATTATGGTATTATGCATGGAGCATGCAAAAGTGTTTTACGTCAGCAATATGATCCTTCTGATACTGAGCGAACAATGCCTCCCCCCCCCCCTAACTTTCGTGTCCGACTTACCGAAAGGTCAGTTCGTGGCGCATGATCCGCTCGTCCATTTCCTTGCGGGCCTCCTCGCCCATGCCAGAATCAATCAGGATGCATCCGGTGTCGCCGAGACTGATCGTTCCGTCAAAGTCTGAGAATACTTCAATACGAGGCATGGTGATGGGTGCTGTGGGTGGAATGGGTAAGGATGAGTCGATGAGTCGATGAGTCGATGAGTGAGGAAGGGGACAAGCGCCCTATTTATATCCATTTATTCATTCTCAGGAACCGCCGCCAATTTTGCTTTGCTGGGCGTTTAGGCCTTACGCCCTGGGGCTAAACAGATAAAGAAAGGCATGCGCCGCTCGCTACATGGTCAGCACAGGTGATCCATGGAGATCGCAGGGCATCTTCCAATCTCTTTATTACGCTAGACGCCATGTTCTAAAAAAGACAGAAAAAGGTACGCAGATCCATTGACCTAGAGCAAGTCTCCCCAATCAAACCCGTCGCCATCACCTCCTCCACCTCCACCTTCACCCTTGTCGCCTCCGAACCAAGAATCTCCAGAGTCGGCGCTCTCCTCGCTCCAGACATCCTCGCTCCACCCATCCGTCGACGTTCCCGCGGGCATGTCCTCTCCCCAAGCACCGCCCCCTGTTGCTGGTGGTGCAGATGGCATCGGTGGTGGTGTCGGCATACCTCCGGCTGCCCCTCCCGCAACATCTCCTGCTGCTGCGCCGCCCAGCACATGTCCTGCACCTGCGCCCGCTCCCGCGCCAACCACTGTACCCATGGGATTATCCGAACTGCTGCTTGGAACAGGCGCATGTCCACCTCCCATCATCATCGGAACCGGCATGATACCCCTATACCGTGGGAACGCGCGAGAAACCGTTAGTTATACCAAATCGAATAACGACCAGAACAGTATAGCAATAACTGCTAAAAATAACCATAGTTGCCTTACCCGTTCCCTGAATGGCGTGAAAAGTAATCAAAGTCGATACTGACAGCACACGCCAGCATAATAGCTCTCTGATCAAGCGTCAGTCCACCTCTGCTCTCCAACTGCGCCAGCGCCTTCTCGTCCTTGTTTGCCTGGATCTCCTTAGCCTGCTGCAGATCCTGTTCGCTTGTGCCTGACAAGGTCGACGTCGCCGCGGGTGTGGCCCCAAGTCCCTGCTCCTGCTGCAAGTCCTGGATCACAGCCGCATCGAACCGAAGAGCATACTGTCCTGAGTCCGTAAAGAGCTCCCTCGCAAAGCCCACAAAGTTCCTGTTCACACTAGCCATCCTTTGCCCTTGCTCATCCTGCATATCAAAGTCCAGGGCCAAAAACCCTCCATCGATATGAGCAAACTGGACTCGGGTCAATCCATGACCACTCAGATCCCGCTCCGTCGAGATCGCTGTCGTCTTGCTATCCCGCTGTATTTCGTTCGTATCCTGTTGCTCGATTGTGAAGAGGTTGTAGCGCCTGCGGATCAAGTGCCACTCCTGTTGAACCTCGCCGATCAACCGGTCATCGGGCGTTGAGATCATGATCCTGGAGTTGATGAACGCAAAGGGACGGTGGATCTTCAAGACCTCATTGCCTTCCAAATCCAAAACTGAGGCCTTGAAGGGACGATGCGTGTGAAGAAGCTGTCGGCTCATGGCCTTCATGATGGTCGTGTCCTCCTCTGCAATGTATCCGATCGGAGCTCCTGAGGGATCCACGATCGCATATTTGTTGGCTTGCTCGAATCCCACCAGAACTAATTTTGAGGAAAAATGAACCCGGCACAGGCCATTTCGTTAGCAAGCCTCAACTCTGATTCAATGCTTAGTGGTTATCGTGCGGGAACGAATATGCGGAACAAAATTATTAGGCCCACAGGAAGCTATCACCTACCGTTCATCATTTCGATCTGGCGTGTCATGATCAAGGCTGGCTGCGCAAGCAGTTTGTAGGCTGTATCATGCGGCTGCAGGACCCCGAACGGATCCTCCGGGATAACTGCAGGTGTCGCCGCGATATCCAGTCCCTGTACCATATTGCTTGGCGCTTGCTCCTGTGGGATCCCTGCGGCATCCGGAGCAGCCGCTCCATGGCTTAATACCGAAGCAGTACCCGCTGTAGGTGCTGGAGTTGATGCTGGAGTGTTAGCCCGCGAGGGTGCTGCGGTCCTGGCAGTGATGCGTCCTCCTCGAGAGCTGTGTGAGTTTCCGATGGCGTGGCGCCTCAGAGAGGAATACTGATTATTGTAGTTGTAGTGTCCCGCTGTCCGTGCTGCGCGTAGAGAAGACGGAGTGTGCCGAAGAGCAGTAGAAAGCCTTGTCCGCGAGGGAGTGATCAGCAGCACTGCAGTGGTTGACACGGCTCGCTGCATGGTCTGTTATGGTCTCTGTTGGAATGGATCCGGGTTGTCGGGCAGTTGGTCGAATCCGGGGATGCAATGAGGAAAAGTGATCTAGTTCACCTTCTTTGTGGTGTGGTTCCTTTTTGTTCCATAAGGGCCGCCCAATCCATGAGACATGTTCCCTTATTTGGTCATACATTAATAGAATTTGAGGAGGATCCACCTCTAAAATATAATTCCGGAACATAATAATGCATCAAAATAGGGAAGTCTGTTTATAGTTTATACTTTACTAATACACGTAATTGCACACGCATAGTCTAAAACGCGTGAGCCAGCTATATAGCAGCAAATCTACAGTGCACTGTGACGATGTGCAGCTCTGGATATCGTCATTTTGCTCCAGCTTTCTACCTAAGTGCCTAAGTGTGCATGAGAGACCTCTAGAACAGAGGGTGTTCTCAGGTCTGACGATCATTGGTTAGAGTAGCAGCAACAAAAAAAAAAAATTCCCCATGGCGCTGGTTTGGATCTGCTGCTTAGCTTACTTGCTTAGCTTACTTGCTCAACGCCAAAGAGCAGAGAAACATTTCGCCCACAACTAAAGTAAGCAAATCCAATCCTCACCGATCGAAAGTAAGCTGGTGGTCTCCACCCGTTGCTCCCGAGGAGTGCACGTTGCGCTCCAGCAAGGACATAGGATGGTCTAGAAAGGAACCAAGCTCAATGCTCCGAAAGGGTGCGTATGTGTGTGTGTGTGTGTGTGTGTGTGTGTGTATATGTGAGCACTCTTACAAACACCACCCTTTCCTTCGATCCTTCGAAGCAAGACTGCAGGCAGGAGCTGTTCATTTCGATTCGTTGTTATCACTCCTCTTCAGTTCCCGCATATGGCTCTCGTTATTTCTGCTCATGAACCCCTCTCTCTGCTCTGTCCCATCCAATCGATCCTGCCAGTCCACGGTCCACGTTCCTGGGAGCGGGAGCCTTGACGCGACCTGTTCTCGGCTCTCATCACCCAATCAGACCAAAGCTCTTTTTCTCTCGCCTTAGTCTAACGTATTGGTCTATCCTCTTGGACCATGTCCCCCCCTCCCTCTAAGGAATGCACCTTTCAGGTCCGTCTGCAATGTATCTCTTCTCGAGTTCTCATGGAGTCAACAGAAAACATTTAAAAGGAAAGACTCCCGCGCTGGTTTATGGCCCGCTCTTTGATATTCTATCCTCCCCAACCTTTTAACCCTCGCACTTTCTCCACCCTCAACCAACCTCCCTTCACTTTCAGCAATGCGTGTCTCTGCCTCTTTGTTCGCTGCCCTGGCCTTGGTTGCCACCACCGTCCTGGCTGCTCCTGAAAATAAGAAGAACAACAATAACAACAAGCCCATTGTCATCAACAAGAAAGTCCTCCAGACCTCCAAGGTGCCCTTTATTCCCCACAACGTACGTTTTTTTTTTTTTCTGCTTCTATCTGAACATTCCAATGCTATTGATTCTGGTGTTACTTCCACAGTTGTAGATTACACCACTTCAACCCCATCGAAACAACGTCTTCTGATCTATGCTTTTGTGTGTAAACTTTATCTCTTTCTCTCTCTTCCAGGGTACTGAATTGTTCACCAACTGGGTTGGTCTGAACGTCGACTTCCAGTACGTCAAGCCCATCTTTGACCTCGTCAACACGACCCAGACGCTCGGCAACGGCACCCTGCTCTCCCGTGGCGAGGCCCATGTGTCGATCATCCTCCCCACGGAGTACGACCAGGTCCTCCACCCCGCCGGTGTCACGATCGAGGAACTCAACACCCTCGCCTCGACCAAGAACCGTCTCCAGCGCTCCAAGTTCGAGCTCGAGTGCCTGGGCCGTGTCCAGGTCGTGTCGAAGCCCGACGGTGTGTTCCAGCAGTCGGTGCAGATCATCCTCAAGAATTACAAGGACCTGATCCACTTCCGTGAGGAGGTTTTCAAGCTGTATGTGAAGAAGGGCGGCAACCCGGCCTTGTTCGCCGCCGAGAACTTTACGCCCCACATTACCTTGGGCTTCAAGCACAGGGATATCTTTATTGAGGATGGTGTCTACAAGGGCAAGAACGCTTGCATCCACAAGATTGTTGCCAAGTAAAAAAAGAAAAAAATGAAAGAGTGAAAAAAGACAAATATACTGTTCATAGTACATCCATACCCTTGCCATAGACGTTAACAAACACAACATAATAATATGAAAAAAAAGAGCGCGACGGGAGCCGTAAAGTGCACGATCGAATGCGTGTCTAGTCTAATATGAAATGATTACAAAACGGCATATGCACACACACCCCTCCTCTTGAAATGTAGCTCAATTTGACTTCAGGGACGGCATCCAGAAAGATTTCTCACATGCCGGAAACAACTTCGCCGTGCTCCGGGGGAGGGGCGTGAAATCGTTTAATTTGTGGTCGGAACAGGGCACGCGGGGGCTAGTCTACCCACTCTCGGGGAAGGCCGAGCCCTTCGTTCTCCATTCATTGGCCCCGCCAGCTCCACCTCATCCCATTCCTTTTCTTCCGTGATGACTCTTGGCCCTCCTTCTCTCTTCTCATCCTCATTCCCATTCCCCACCCTCCACTCCTCATTCTGCTGTCCTCATTCCACACTCCTCCTTCGTCGTAGCAAGATACCTTCTAATCCCTTCGAGCCATGACAAGTCTTCTCTTCCAATCCTCAGGCAAGGACAGCTCCTCCTCGTCCTCGTCCTCCTCCGCGAACCCATTCCTGGCACTCACCCACTTTTACGAGCAAGAACTCACGGAGCTCCAGATCGACTCCCGTCTCAATGGCCACAGCAGTAACAATCCTTCCAGTCGGTACCACAGACAAACCTTCCAGGGCAAGCAGCCAGCGGCCAGAGCACACCTCTTCCCATCCTCCTCCTCCTCTTCCTCTTCATCATCTCTTTCTTCCTCGCCCGCATTATCTTCTTCTTCATCTGTCTCCTTCTCCAGCGGTAGCAGCAATGGCAGCTATACCCTCAAAGCTCACTCTGCCTATACCCAACCCCAAGACGAATTCAAGGTTTTTGCTAACCAACCGACACTCTCGACACTCTCGACTTTTCCGGACTACCACCAAACCTACCATGGCCCCAGAGGATCAACGGCGGACCTTTCAGAGGAGGACCTGAAGCAGCGACAAGAGTACTATGCACGCGAGGCAGAACTGCGGAGTCGGGATCGAAACGACGGTCTGGGACCGATTGTGGATTTCTCGGAGCAGTATTGGAGGGATCTGCTGATGGATCGTGGTCTGGGCCTGAGTAAGAATCGTCTGGAGAATCATCTCCAAGTCAGGCACCATAATCCATACGCACAAAGACAACACCGGGAGCATCAACAACAACAACAGCAGCAACAGCAGCAACAGCAGCAGCAGCAGGGAATGCGTGCATCATCACAGCAGGAGCAAGTCTGGCTGGATTTTGGGCGGAGCGCTGTTGAGTTCTCGGACGAGGAGATGTCAAGAACAATGACGACGACGGAGAGGGACATGGATCAGGCTTGGAACGAACCGCGTGCTGTCTTGAATGACAAGATGACGACGAACATGTCGTCATTGGATACGGGAACAGTAAGGCCCACCACCCCAATAGCGTCTGCTTTCAGGGATGCTGCCATGTCGATCCATTCCTCATGGCCACTCGCACCCTGGGCAATCGAGACCGAAGCCGCGTTTCTCGAGTTTGAGGAAGCACACAAGAACCATAACAGCTTCAACCAGCATCAGGACCAAGGACACCGTGTTCTGTCATCTCCCACTACTACAACAACAGCAACAACAACAACAACCTTGGAATCTTTCAATCCGGATGCATCGTCGAACTGGTCTGAGGAATTCAGGCAACGCAGCTGGGAGGCTTCGTCGCTCTCAAGTATACCCGCCCCCAAAGAAGGAAGCGAATCGCTCAAGACCTGTGGATTTATTTTCGATACCAAGACCCATCCGGATCTTTCGGAACCGACCACGTTGATGTTCCTCGGCGCGTCGACAACCCTTCCGACCGTAGAGGTGAATTACCAAGGTCCAATAGGCGCATCATCAACGGTATCTGTGCCTCTGCCTCTGCAGGAACAACAGCAATATCGTTCAGGACCAACTTCATTCGTAGCGGACTTTACATCCCTAACACAACAGGAACCAATCGAACAAGAAAGGCCTGGTCAGGTTTACAATGACGATGTCTTTGAAGGGGATATGTTGCAAGCATGGATGGAAACGCTGGCGCTGGAGAAACAAGAGGCGGATGAGCGTGCCAAAGAGGAGGAAGGAAAGCGGGCTGCTAAAGAGAAGGAGGAGGAGGAAGAGGAGGAAGGAGAAGAGGCGGCAGCGACGGAGACGTTGGATGAGACGAAGCAGAAGATGGTGCTGGAGGTGGCGTTGAGGCGGTTGGATGCGCTGATGCACCAGTTGGATCGGACTCAGGGGTCGCTGAAGCGCACAGGTGTTCTGGAGAAGGGAAGGAAAGTCGATGCTGTGGCATAGACCAGTTAGATGTAGACCAGCATTTGATCCAGGTGCTCAGTCGACATAATATTAAAAAATAGAAAAGGAACACAACGATGTCTCCACAAACAGACGCGAACGCGTAATGCAGGGTCCTTCATAGTCCATGCGCTGTGAAGTATGATGGGCCCATGTCCTCATCTGCCAATTCGCCCTGCTACGTTCTCTGTTTGACCTCCCGATTGCTTTCAGTCAGGACCTTCTCGTGATAGCCAGCCTTCGCTGTTTCCTCCTCTCCCCTCTCCCCCTCTCCTCCTATGCCTGTCTACAAGATGACATTGGTTACTGGCTTTTCTTTTGCATACAACGGGCAAAAGAGCCCTTCATAGACCAGATTAAAACATTTATACATACATAAACTGTACGTATAAACCGTTGAGGGGAAGAGAGGGAGAGAGAGAGAGAGAGAGAGAGGAGGAGACGATGACGGTAAGATCGTCTCTAATCTGGAATCTGGAATCTGCAGCCGCGAACTACGAGTGCATAGAGTCCACCGGTTGTGGGAACCATTTATTTTATAAAACCAGGTAGCTTGGGGGACTCCTGGATATTTTCTTTTCTCTTTTTCTCTTAGCTTGAGCAACTTTGGCTTTTTTCGCGCATACCCCCCTTCCTTCTCCCCCTCCTTCTCCTAGACTCCTATTAAAACGCGCATACCCAAACGCATAACCTAAACGCACATCCTAAAAACATATCCTTCTACACAAAAAAAATCGCCATTTCATCTCTACTTGAACGTTAGGACCCAATGAAACTGAATCTTGGCCTTGCAGGCGCGCTCTTGATAGTCGCCACACAGGCAGCGACGACGGACACCAAGTCCGCAAATATGCTCAAGTAATAAATTGAAAGCACATCTCTCTCCTGTGCTAAAGACCAGTAAGGAAAGAAAAAAAATGCATCCGATGGATGTGAATCCTAACGCGTGTCGAATTCGTTTTTTTTTTTTTTTTTTTTTTACTTTTTTCTACTTTTTGCCATAGGATCTCGATCACGACAATCCAGGGAGGACGACGACCGTCGACGGTGGGACGATGGGTGCATACGTTACGGAAATACGGTGTTTCAAGGTCCATGGCAGGAGGGGTCAAGAGCATCCAACGCGGTGGTGTCGCAGAGGGGGAGCGCACGAGTCTTGCGCGGGTGCCCTTGATCGACTATGATTTCGATCGCGAGGTAAAAACAGTTTGTTAATGTCTGAACAGGATGGCAAACATTCTGATATTCATATCACTTTTTATTTTTGTGCTTGGAATGTGTGTAGTACTATGGTACGGTAATGGTGGGCGAACCACCTCAGTCGTTCAAGGTAAGGAAAAAAAATGTGCGCACTTGCATCCGCCTCTCCACTAACACCAAACTACAATCGTCTAACCTGCCTCTCTCCCCCCCCCCTTCTCTCTCTTCTTGGTCTAGATCGACTTTGATACAGGCTCCTCAAAGTTCATCCTCTCCTCCAAGAGCTGTCAGCAATGCTCCGGCACAACCCGCTACGACCCCTCCACCTCCAACACCTTCCTCCTCAACAGCGACTACGAGAACAAAGTCAACGCGTACAACGGCTCTCCTCTCACTAATTCTTCTTCTTCCAATACCCCCCCACTCTTCTCCCCACCACCCGTGCCCTCGACCTCGAACGCCTGGCACATCACCTACGGCGACTTTTCCCACGCGGAAGGATACCTCGGTCGGGACCACGTCCGGATCGAGAACCTCGTTGTTCAGGACCAACAGCTCGCGCTCATCACCTCCGAGAGCGCGAATTTCGATGACGTGATCGACGGCATCATGGGCCTCGCCTTCGGCTCCCTCTCCGCCCCGTCTTCTTCGTCGTCCTGGGCACCGAAACCGCGGACGGTGTTTGAGAACATGATGGACCAGGGACTAGTTGAGCGTGGGATGTTTAGTTTTTTCCTCGGCAAGAACCGACGTGATGGGTTAGCGAGTCTGGACGGCACACGTGCCAATGGCGGGGGGGAAGTGATCTTTGGAGGGATGGATATGGGCTATGTGAAGGAAGGGCATGAGATCGTGTGGACGAATGTTACAAAGCCAAAATATTGGCAGATTAATGTTGAGAATATTTGGGTGGATAGACACAGAGTCGACTTTAAGTCCAGGGGGTTCTTTGCGAACCCAGGATTCTCCTCCGCCTTGTCATCGTCGTCGCCGTCGTCGTCGTCTGGTAGCGCCAAAAGCAAACAGGAAAAGAAAGATGAAGAAGCAAAGTCGGATATTCCGGGGATTATGGATACGGGCACGACGCTGTTGATCATGCCTGAGAGATTGGCGGCGGGGATCCATGCCATGATCCCGAGGGCGGTCCAGGTCTACGGACAGTCATGGGCCTTGCCCTGTGAGCTCGCGAAGGAGACCAAGAAGCTTGAGCTTGGGATTGAAGGGCATCGGTTCGCGATTCCGTTCTCGGATCTCGTGCGTGAGGAGGTTGCTCAGGGCGAGGTTGCTCAGGGCGAGGTAACCCACGACAATGGACTGACGTCGGATCACGACAGCTTAGGGAAGGATAAGGACAAGGATAAGGACACCAAAAAGCCAGCCAACTTGTGCTTCTCAGGGATTCAGCCCAGCAGCGCCGGGTTTATGATCATTGGGGATTTGTTTATTAAAAACAATTACGTGGTGTTTGATCAGGAGAACAAGCGTGTGGGTATTGCACCGTTGAGGTTTGAGTCTGATACAACGGCGGCAGAGGTAAATGCGATGGAGAAGAAGAGGCGGGGTACGGAAATGAGGACAGGATGGGAGATAGCAGAGGAGACAGAGGAAGCGATGGGGTTATAATGTTCGACCTGCTAGATCCAAGGTCCATGGGGATAAGGGGAAGCGTCTGTAGACGACGATAGTGTTCAGTAAAAGAACTACAGCAGTGTGTGGACATGACAGACAGAAGCTACTGGTTGAGCTCAGGCTTCTTCTGCAATATCTACTATGACATGACGAGTGTAACCATGCGAAAAAGCACAACAGGAACCGCCAATGCTCTCCACTTTCTAGATCGTTAACGTTTTCAAGAAATAAACTCTGCTTCATGCCTCACGCCTCACAGCAATGAGAGTTTGGCGTAGGGAACGCGTATCAAGAATACGATCGATGGCGTGTATACGCAAGACGCTGTGCGACGTCGCAACCAGTTTGTCCTTGCGCAGCATACAACAGTTGGCAAATTACTAATGATTTGAGACGAGATGAGATGGGCAGAGGACACGCAAGCAACTCGTCGTCTAGCTACACGCAATCGGTCATGGCCTGGGACCCGATGTTGTTGTCCATATCTTGAATAGCTAGCGGCCATGATGACGACGATGATGATGATGATGATGATGGGGCACTACAGTTGGAAATTGTTTCAGGGCCAAGTGGATCTCCGATCTCGAATATTATTATCGGAATATGGAAATACTCTGCCCGTTTTTTCTTTCGCTCCATTGATCGACAGGGGATGGGTCTAGGTCGGTTGTCGAGCCTATGGTGATGATGAAGAAGAGAAAAGAGTTGGCAGGGGCAAAGCTACCCACGGATGAGTCATGTCTCTGACTTGACAAGAAAGCTTGCTGGACATCGGATGAAGCTGGATTGTGTGCAGGCCACTCGATTTGTCAGTTGGGTATTGTCCAGCCAATTTAAAAATACAGAGCTGGACTTCACCTAATAATGATATATATTCTCGGTACCAAATCAGAATCGAGCTGAGTCTGCGATTGAAGACCGATTATTATTGAATTGCTGTGGTACAAGAAAAAGAAGAAAAAGAAAGATGCAGATGAGGCCCATGTTGGAACAAACGGCCAAAACGGCTCACAGGCAAACAGGTGGTGCTGGAGAGAGAGATTGTGAACCTCTTTTAGTCAGTGGACTGGTTGGTACCACTGCTCTGCAAGTGGGGTAGACGAACTATGTTTGAAAAGGGATGAGAGCACGCGAGTCATTCCATGTCAAGGGCGATTCATTCTCCTTATCGTCTGCATTTAATTTTTTCCTCATCGATAAGAAACAGCAGCCGTTGCGGCGGTGCGCAAGGCAAGACAAATGTCCGAGAGGAGCACTACAGCGGGTGAGTATATACACCTGTGGTACGGAGTATATATCGTACACGGAATACGTATGGATGGAAAGACGAGAAAACGAGAACCAGGGGACCAGGGCCAGACGACAGACACTCCGACTTTGAATGTCAGCGCTAAGGTTTTCTTCTAGACGAGGATTACTAAAAACTGGTAAAGCTGTCCATGAGCCAATTGTATTACCAAAAGATGGCAAGGCGAGATACATAGACGGCCGAGTCCCATCTAAATGGAAACACCAATCTGCGTGTTCATTATACAGAGGCGTTTATATATGGAAGTGCGGGTACTTTTCCACGGTCTACCTGGTGGTCGTTTTGTCGTTCATTTATATCTGGACCTTCCCTCCGTCTTCTTGTCCTCCTCTTCCCTCTGCTCATCCGTCGTTCCTTCTTTCCTCGTTTCCTAAACCCTCACATACTCTTTCCTTCCCCTATCGCTCGTTTCAGTTATTCACCCGTCCGTCCGTTCATTCATCCATCCATCCATACATACATACATACATACATACATACATACACAAGATGCTCAAGCGCACAACAACGTCGATGCTGGCCTCGTCCTCCCGCATCCTCAGACAACCCCTGACAAGAACCGTCGTCCCCGCGCCTTCTATCCGCCACATGAACGCCGCTGTCGCCACCAGACTCTTCTCCATCTCCTCCTCTGCCCAGTCCCCTCCTCCCCCTCCGCAGTACTCCACAAGAACAACCGAGTCAAATGCCCCTCGTCATCCCAGGGTCCTGGTCACTGGTATGTAATGGTGTGGCTGTTTTGTAAATGCACAGGAAATAGAGAAAAGAAACACTCAAGAAAGGCTTCATTGCAATACATGTGCATGTGTGGCAAATAAGGAAAACGAGGACAATGCCCTCCTGCACTCTTCCTTGGTTGTCGACTGTGGTTCTGGCCTGACTGCAAACAAACATCTGAAAAAGGCCTACCCACTCTCAATCAATCACTCATCTTTTATTCTGTTTCGTTTCCTCACAAAAACAGGTTCTTTGGGTCAACTTGGCTCTGGATTGGTCAAGCAGCTCCGGTAAGGAAGAGAATCTGCTTTGAGCTGCATTTTACCATGCATTCATCTCCTCCTCTTTGGCCTTTTCTCAGTGTTTGTTTTTGGGTTCTCCAAGGGGGGTTTACGGCCTGAGTGCCTGTGTAGCCCAGCTGTTTAAGCAGGGCGTGGTTGTACGACAAAAATAACAAATGAAAGGAACGTTGTACCAATGACAAGTACCCCCAACAGGGGCTACATCCCAACCCAGCAGCGTGGTCCCCATTCACCCCTTCCTCCTCAAATTCTTCCCACAGTTCAATATATGGGTTGTTCAATATATGGGTTGTTCAAAAAAAGGAGGATGGGGACAGCCTGCAATAGCAACGAGAGATCTTTATTTGTTTACTCTCATCTCAAAAGGAAGAACAGGCAGGCGCATTCAGATCGAGATGACTAGACGCTGATGCAAGCGACGAGGGTATTACATGGCAGAGCATTGTTCGGACATCCTGTTGGCGGTCTCGCCCTCTGCCCTGCCCTGTCTTGCCGGACACTGCATAGTCTGCTCTTTTTTTCTTCTCTTTTTGTTCGTAGCTCACCACGCTCTGGCCTGTTTCGTACTTTTGGCACATTATTTTCAGCACTTTTCATCCCCCCTATGGATTCATCATCTCTTCCCACAGCTCCCATGACCAATACTTCTTTTGTTACCAAAAGCGCGGTTAAACTAACGAGTTATGCGTTTCGCGTTCTTTATGAACTCTAGTGGCATGTACGGCAATGAGAACGTTATTGCCTCCGATATTCGCAAGGCACCGGATGCATTCATGGCCAGCGGTCCCTTTGTGTATGCGGATGTCATGAACTACTCCCTGCTCGAGCGCATCGTTGTCGACTGGCGCATCGGTAAGTCTAATATTACTCTGCCCCAAAGGAACGCTGGCAGACCAACCAAAGACTTTTGCAGTGTGAGAAAAACAAGGCGACGGAGGATGAACTCCACCGCAGCCAACTCCTCTGTCCGAATTTTACCCCAGACTGCAGCGTTCTAAAGTTCAGGACGAGAGCCATGTGTTTAGGCGCAAAAAAACAATGAAAGAGAGCAGTGCGGAGTACAGTAACATCCTGGGAACATTAGGAACTTTGGGAACTTTCAGGTTCAGCACCCTCTTTTTTTTTCCACGATGCCTTGTTATTTGTTTACTTCTCGCTATTTTTTTTTTTTTTTTGGCGCTAAAACAGTGCTTCCTTGCAGCACTTCTGTTTACATCGTTGCCTATTTCAAAGCAGCTGGCCGCAAAGTTCAATCTCCACGCGGATACCTGTTGTGCACTCCCCCTGCTGTCGACTTTTTTTTTTTTTTTTTTTTTTTCCATGAGCCATGTTTTCCACGCTTAATGCCTGCAGCAGTTTGAAAGAAAAAACACATTGTGTCTGTATCTGACTTCGTACCCGCTTTCCTTTCTTTCCTGAACTAGACTGGATTGTACACTACTCGGCCCTGCTTTCTGCCGTCGCAGAAAAGAACCCTGCCTTGGCGCTGAGCGTCAACATGACCGGATTCCAGAACGTGCTGGAGTTGGCCAAGATTCACCGTCTGAGACTGTACTCGCCCTCGACCATTGGCGCATTTGGTCCCTCGACTCCCAAGAACAACACCCCTGACTTGACCATCATGCGGCCCAACACCATTTACGGCATCACTAAGCTGCATAACGAGCTCCTTGGCGAAGTAATGATTCAATTCTCTCATCTGGACCTGCACACTCGCATCCAAATGTGGTAACCTATGCTAACATTCTTTTCTTTTGTATCATAGTATTATCGTGAGAAATTCGGCGTCGACTTCAGATCCGCCCGCTATCCTGGCATCCTCAGTGCTGATACCCCTCCAGGTGGCGGAACTACCGATTACGCTGTCGATATTTTCCACCATGCCATCCGTCATGGCCACTACGACTGCTTCCTGTCCAAGGACACACGCCTGCCTATGATGTACCTGAGCGACTGCATCAAGGGCACAGTCGACCACCTCACTCACCCAACGCCATTGCCTCAGTCTGTCTACAACATTGCTGCGGTCTCATTCACGCCTGAAGAACTGGCAACAGAGATCCGCAAGCACTTGCCTCACTTCACCATCTCATACCCAGACCCTGCACGCCCAGATTTCCGTCAGGCAATTGCAGACTCTTGGCCAGCGTCACTGGATGACTCGATGGCACGGCGGGACTTTGGCTGGAGGGAGGAGTACGGTCTGGAGAACATGGTCAAGCTGATGTTGGACAAGATCCAGGCTCAGGTCGATACTGAGAAGAAGACCATGGGCTCAAATGATGGCTCTACGACAGCAGCCATGGCCGCCTAGAAAAAGCGCGTGTCGAGTCGTACTTTTTTTTTCTGTTTAGCATATTATTCTCATTATCATCATTATGGCGCACATTTTTCTCTTGCGGTCAATATGCGCTGTCACCGTCTAATAAAACCCTCGAGTGAACCCTATTTTTACGCCACCAACTTCATCAGCGCAGTGTATGCGGAAGCGGCTCCTTGTGGTATCGAGTGCAGGGGGGGAAAGGCTTAATAGGGTAATGGATAAAAAGAGGTCTGCCTGTAGGCTCGATTCCAGCCCTCTCTTATTGTAATTTCCTTATTTGTCAATTCAATGCAGAGGGGCTGGTAAAAAATGATGGGTCCAAGGCCGACATCTTAAAAGGAAGTTGATTAAGGGGTAATACTGGGCAAAACATGCAATAACAGAGTAGTCCGCTCCTTCGCTTGCACGGTGGCCCTGCCTTGAGTACAGAGCACCGGCCAGTCATCTCAGTCTAATCATCTTCAGCTACTCCATTCCTGTCCCAATGACGAACCCTGCATCTAACATTGACACCCCCTCCCCTCCTGCGCATGTCACTGCTGACGGTAGTCCGCCGTGGGCACCACGTGTGGAAAGAACGAGTAAGTGGAACGCGTCGCAAAACGCGTTGACGAATTTAAAAAAAAATCTACCCCTTTCTAACCTCGGCACTTCCTAGTTATTGTATTGGACTCTCCCTCCCCTCCTGCATCACCCACAGCTCGATTCTCTGACCGCGCTGTACAAAAACGACCGCGTGTGGAGAGAGGACGTAAGTAGAACGCGTGCCAAAAGCCGTCAGTAGAAACTACACTGGAAAAAAAACTATTCTAACCATGGCATACTTCTCCTCTCTTATCTATTTGCAACTTCTCATTAGCCCTCTCTACCAGCGTAGTGCCCGCCGACGAGGTGCTCGAGTCTCAATTCGTTTTCGAATCCTTTTGCAAACGGTCAAATCAGGTGGAAGTGGATCTAGGGTGGAAAGGAGGCTTTATTCGTATCAATGCTGCTGTCTAGTTCTACGTGTGGATGGGGTTTATATAAACTGGCTGGATAGATAGCAACAGTGTTCTAGAAAGTCGTAGAAAGATGGGCGAAGCGCTGATGACATCATAATGCACTTAACCGAGCATAAACCTGTTGCATTGGGGGTAACTTGAAATACATCTTGGCATCGTTTAGTGGTATCCGCGGGCAAGGAGAGGGCTAATGGGAAGTTGCAAATAGATAAGAGAGGAGAAGTATGCCATGGTTAGAATAGTTTTTTTTCCAGTGTAGTTTCTACTGACGGCTTTTGGCACGCGTTCTACTTACGTCCTCTCTCCACACGCGGTCGTTTTTGTACAGCGCGGTCAGAGAATCGAGCTGTGGGTGATGCAGGAGGGGAGGGAGAGTCCAATACAATAACTAGGAAGTGCCGAGGTTAGAAAGGGGTAGATTTTTTTTTAAATTCGTCAACGCGTTTTGCGACGCGTTCCACTTACTCGTTCTTTCCACACGTGGTGCCCACGGCGGACTACCGTCAGCAGTGACATGCGCAGGAGGGGAGGGGGTGTCAATGTTAGATGCAGGGTTCGTCATTGGGACAGGAATGGAGTAGCTGAAGATGATTAGACTGAGATGACTGGCCGGTGCTCTGTACTCAAGGCAGGGCCACCGTGCAAGCGAAGGAGCGGACTACTCTGTTATTGCATGTTTTGCCCAGTATTACCCCTTAATCAACTTCCTTTTAAGATGTCGGCCTTGGACCCATCATTTTTTACCAGCCCCTCTGCATTGAATTGACAAATAAGGAAATTACAATAAGAGAGGGCTGGAATCGAGCCTAGTCTGCCTGTAGGGTTCTCTTTCTTGGTTCGAATCTCGACAACAGGTACATCTCCGTCGTAGAAACATGAAGTTGTATATCCGTAGCCATATCTTCTTTTCTTGGTTCGAACCTCGACAGCAGCTTGGTTGTTCGAATATTAGCTATTTCCACACCACCAACGGTCAAACTATCTACCACCCCTTTTCAACCAATCAGCATGGGAATCGGGCGATCCAGACGGACAGCCACCCCTTCGCTCGCACCTTCCTACGTGTCACGTATGTCCTACGCCCAGAAATAAAAACGTGCTGAAAACAGCCCCCCACATACCCAGTCGTCTCTGCCCCCCCTCCTCCTTCATCGCACTGCATCCTATCATCAACTGATCCTCAGGAACAGACCCCCCTCCCCCATCAACCCATCTCATCATCACAACATACCGATGACCCGCCGCTGGAACGCCCTCACCCGGGTGGCAGCACTCGCCCTACTCGGCACGACCGTCACCCTCTCCCAAGCATTCTACCTCCCCGGTGTGGCCCCGACAGAATACGAGGATTCAGATGCAGTGCCGCTGATGGTCAACGCCCTCACCCCCGGATCCGAATCAGAGCTCAAGTCAGTCATCCCCTACGACTACTACGATCCCATGTTCAACTTTTGTAAACCAAAGGATGGTGAGCGTTCCCAGGCAGAATCCCTCGGCAGTATTCTCTTTGGTGATCGCATCTGGGACTCGCCCTACAAGGTATTCAACACTACGCGACCTTGTCAAGGTGTCAAAGGAGCACACACACACACACACACATCCAATTATCGATGGCGATTCTTGTATTCTGACATGTACTATTATTTTTATTATTATTTTGTCATTTATTCCTTTCATAAAACTTATCCAGATCAACATGAAGCAGCCAAAGCTGTGCGAGAAACTCTGCGACACCGAAGTGGGCACGGAACAGGCAAAGTTCATCAACAACAGGATCCGCGAGAATTACGTGGTCAATTGGCTTATCGATGGTCTCCCCGCTGGTTTCGTACATTCGGGAACAGGCAGGGATCAGGATAAGGAGTTTTATTCCATTGGATTCCCCTTGGGTGCCGACACTGGCAGGGAGACACCGATGCTGCACAATCACCATGAAATCACGATCGATTACCATCATAATACACAAAAGGATACTCTACGCGTCGTCGGCGTCACTGTCGAGCCTTATAGGTATTCAACAAGGCGTTCATTTTTTATTTTTTTTATTTTTTTATTTTTTCAAAAGCGCGAGGAAAGGAGGGAAACCTCGATGCAACCATACCTGACCTGACTAACAATGATGGTCTTTCTTTTTTTCCTCTCTTTGCTTCAAAAACCTGCAGTATTGAAGTCCCTATAGAGAAAACTGAACTGTGTGGAATCTCAAATATGGAACAGGTCCCTGGCATGTACGTGTCTGAGAAGAAGACCACTTTGGTCACTTACACCTACTCTGTCCACTGGAGGGTGAGTTGAATAGATTTCCTAAAGATCCACCCCCTTCCTCCCCCCCCCCCCCTTTTTTTTTCTCTGTGTACCCGGGGCTGGCTATCCCAGACAACATCCTGAAATATCTCGCTAATAATTTTTTCCTTTTTTTCCAAAAAAAATTATAGGAGGAGGTCAATACCGCATGGGCAACCCGATGGGACAGGTACCTTCTCGTGGGCGAGCCCAGGATTCATTGGTTCTCTCTTGTGAACTCGATCATTATCGTTCTCTTCTTGACGGGTATGGTCGCCATGGTCTTGTTGAGGGCCCTGCACAAGGATATCTCGCGCTATAACCAGCAAGAGGCACAGGAGGATTTCCAGGAAGATTTCGGTTGGAAGCTGGTCCATGGGGATGTCTTCCGTCCCCCACCTTACCCAATGTTGCTATCCATCATTGTTGGAAATGGATCACAAATGTTCTTGATGGCCTCAGTGACGATCTTGTTTGCGGCTCTTGGTTTCTTGTCGCCCTCGAACCGTGGATCGCTCGCGACTGTCATGATTGTGTTTTACATGTTCTTTGGCGTCGTTGCAGGTTTCATCTCCGCAAGACTGTACAAGATGTTCGGAGGCGAGGCCTGGAAGCGCAATGTGATCGGCACCGCATTGTTGTTCCCCGCGTAAGTTGTTGTCAGTGCGAGCTCACTTTAAGATGGAAATCTTTCGAGTTGTGTTACGCCACGTTGTAGGACGATATTAATAGACAACCGTTGCTAAACCGTTGACCATACTCTCTAATTCCGTTTTTTTCTGTTCAACAATAGAATCATCTTTGGTGCATTCCTTGGGCTGAACTTCTTCCTCATTGGAGCCAAGTCCTCTGGAGCGGTGCCCTTTGGTACCATGCTCGGTCTTGTCGCGCTCTGGTTCCTGGTCTCGACACCTCTCTCGGTCATTGGATCCTATCTTGGATTCCAGCGCCCCAAGATCGAGACCCCCGTGCGTGCGAACCAGATCCCTCGCCAGATCCCCGACCAGGTGTTCTATCTGCGCCCGATCCCTTCTATGATGATCGGCGGTATCTTGCCCTTTGGAGCCATCTTCATTGAGCTGTACTTTATCCTGAATTCGATCTGGTTCCACAAGATCTACTATGTCTTTGGATTCCTGTTCCTGGTCTTTGGAGTCTTGATCTTGACCTGTGCTGAAGTCACGATCCTGATGTGCTACTTCCACCTGTGTGCCGAGGACTATCACTGGTGGTGGAGAGCCTTCTTCACAAGTGGTGCGTCTGCGATCTATATCTTCCTGTACTCGGTCATGTATTACTTCACGACCCTCCAGATCAAGTCCTTCACGAGCGTGGTCCTGTACTTTGGATGGACCGCGATCATGAGCTTGATGTTCTTTGTCCTCAGCGGCGCCATTGGTTTCTTCTCGACCTTCTTTTTTGTCAGGAAAATCTATGGAAGCATCAAGATTGACTAGATGACGGACGAACATGATGTTTTTTTTGGGTGCCCAAGGATTGAAGGACGTAGATGTAATAGATCAAAGAGCGTTTTGCTTCCTTGCAATAAAAAAAAAAAAAAAAAAAAAAGCTTGCGATGCCATTCGATTGTTTATGTATGGTGATATAGGTCTAAGATCTATTCATAAATCACAGTAATCGCCTCTCTCTCTTCTCTCTCTCTCTCTCTCTCTCTCTTCTCTCTCTCTCTCTCTCTCTCTTCCTTCCTTCCTTCCTTCCTTCCTTCCTTCCTTCCTTCCTTCCTTCCTTTCTTTATCTCAAGACACGAATGCGTTCTGTTCAAGTGCCGCGACCAAAATTCACTCCGCGTCGCTCATTGACCTTATCCTCGCTGTAACGGCTTGTGATTTCTCTGAACAATTTCTTGCACTCGACACGAGCGCCCAATTTGGAGCACAGCAAGAACGCACCTGCCATCTTACGATGCATCGAGTAGGTCTCGTCCGGCGGCGGTGTTAGTCTGTGCTTCAGCATCGTCGGGATCTCATCCTTGACCCTCTGCGTAATCGTTTGGTACTTGAAATCGTATACATCCGGTGCTGACTCCTGGAACGGCTCCGACAGAGTCAACAATGAACTGATATGCGCGGTTTCCATCACCGGTGTCTCCTCGCCCGTCAAGAACCCAAGTTCCCTCGAATACCTCAAGCACCCATCTCGGTCTCCTGCTGCGCCCGCCAAAATCGTCTTGAGGTACAACGTCGTGAACCTTGACTCGAATCCACGCGTCGCTCCAAAATCCAGCAGCTCCAGCTTCGTCGTCGTCGGATTATACAAAAAGTTTGTCCAATTGGGATCCGTCTGCATGTACTGGTATTCGAACAACTCTTTCAAACAAAGACTCAAGATATTCGTCCCGATCCGGTCCCGCACCGCCTGATCGCGCGTCTGCATCACCTGCGTCATTGACTCGCCCTCCATCCACTCCATCGTCAACACCATCGGTCCCGACGCCTCGCGCACTAGTCTTGGCACCTGATAATCCGGATCATTCTCCATGAGTCGTCCAAACTCCTCAATACAGTCAGCCTCGCGTAGATAGTCCGTCTCCCAACCCAACTCACGCTGCGCAACCTTGATCGTGTTATCGAGGTACATGCCCCTCGGTAGAATACTAGACATGAGTACCAGGGTCTTGAGGTTCGACAGATCCGAATCGATCGACGCGGCCACGCCGGGGTACTGGACCTTGACCGCCACAGGCATCCCTGTGGCCCTGTGAATGGCCTTGTGGACTTGTCCGATCGATGCTGCAGCGATAGGGGTCATCCCGAACTCTGAAAATTCGGATTCCCAGTTCGATCCCATCGTCTGGACCATGACTTTCTGCGAGAATATGAGGTTACCAGAGCAGGGCATTCTTAAGTGTTAGTTCCAGGAACCAAAGCATAGTGTTCAAAAAAAAAAAAAAAAAAAAAAAAAAAAAAAACAAACTGATAGACAACTGGCGTTTAGCAGGTATAGGCGCTTACTCTCATCTGCTTCTCGGGCATAAAGTTGGCGCTGTTCTGAACCCGCAGCAAAACCTCCTCCAACTCTGGCGGCAACATCTTGTTATCTGCGATCATTTGAAGAAAAAAAAAGAGACAATGAGAATGACGAGAAAGATGAGTAAGCTATTCCAGTTACACATCCTTCTACAGCAACCAGGGGAAGGAGATATGGAAAGAAGAAAAAGACGTACCCTGGATGCTCAGCATCTGGCCCAGCTTCAATGCTGCTCCTCGCATCCGTGTCAGCTTACTAACTAGACGATCCATATTGGCTGGCGTCAAGAACAACGGCGATTCGCTCGAAGTCGTTCCTCGGCCGACAGTTCGACGCATAGTTTCCGAGATTGCTCCAACTCCCAATGATGCGGCCAAACCTAATTACAGCAGACATGTTAGCGTATGCTTAAACAAAAATGACATCAGTCCCTTTAACTCTGCAAATGAACCCTGTATTACCTCCGTAATGGAAAAGTCGGCTCACGCGAGATGTTGGCATGGCTGCGGCAGTGAGGTTCGCCTTCACAGGTTTGTTAAAAATCTCCTCCTTCATGAATTGATCTTCAGACGAGGGGGTCGTTGTGGTCGACGACTGGATAGATTCAGCCATCAAGTCGGGTATCGTGGCTGTTGCTGGCGCTGACGCTGACGCTGGTACCGATACTGGTTCTGGTGTCGATGCTGGTTCAGATCCCGGTGCTGGTGCCAATGATGGGGATTGTGATGCCATTGAAAGTGTTGAATTGTGATACGGCGTTTCCATTCCTCCAGTCGTCAAGCGTGTCACGTCCTGGTCATCCTCCTCGAATTCGTCCTCGACAGATTCCATCAATGGCCTATAAACCATCATCCTAGGTCCCAGTCGCTCTGTCTGTGCCCATAATGACTCCTGATCCGCAATCCCGCTGTTCAGTTTGGTGATATCCTCCGCAGGAAGCGAGTCCAGCCATTTCGATTCCCGGCGCAATGTTTCGAGGGCGTCCTTGTTAATAGGTGTCTCCTTCTTTCCATAGTCCGGTAGTGGAGATGAGGCTGGTGCAGAATAGGATGGTGCCGCGGCTGACTGAGGGAAGGAGGCATTGCTGGCGTTGGCCCGGGGAGGTGTAACCGTGGTGACAGTTGGACGCTTGTGTCCGTGAGCAGCCGGCGTGGCCAAGAAACTGGGGTCGAGTAGCGATGGCTCGTGAGAAGTTGAGGTCTGCGTCGTTCCCGTGGAGGCCGAAGATGTAAATGACGGCGTTGTAACCTTAAGAGGAATAGAAGACGACGTAAAAATCTGGTCGAGCCATGTTCCTGTAATCGATGGGCTGCTTGTCTGTGTAAATGTCTGGTACCCTTGTTGCTGCTGCTGCTGCTGCTGCTGCTGCTGCTGCTGCTGCTGTCCCAAGAAATCTTCGCGCGACACTTCTGTGGCAACTGAGGCAGTGTTGGTGGCTGTTACGGCGCTCTTCCTAAGGAGACTTGAGGTGGCGGCATAGGACTTGAGATGTCGCCACTCGAGGGCAAGAAACCTGCGAGATACGCTGGCACCAACGGCTGCCAGGGACTGTGCATCCGCGAATCGTCGTGCAGACATGGCCGAGGGAGTTCCTATGTTGAGTTCCTGTTTTCTTCTGCCTGCTTGAGATGGAAATGGGATCGAATACGGATGCGAAAAGAGTGTTTAAATGGATTCGAAATGAGAAGCACAGCAGTTTGAACGCGCGACCTCCCGAAGCTAAACAACAAAATAAGATGTGACTTTGGACTTTACTTTTAAAATTGGTGGCAATGCAGCATACACGTCCACGACGCGTCTACAAAAAACGAGGATGAATCGTTCTTTCTGTTTTACCATGCGATAGTCCCTAGGTCATCCTAGATAATTCACTTTGAGCCATACCAACAAGAGATAAGGAGGATGTAACGGCAGATACGAAAATTGTTCACCTAGCGCATAACAGAAGAGAGTTTTGAGATTTTTAAAAAAAGTCGTTCCTTGATTCCTGTTTGAGCGCGAGTAGTGTTAGCCGTGAACAAGAACAAAGTCATGACTGACTGAACGGAGTAGGGAAGGGCAAGTAGTATTCACATCTTGCATGAATCTCGGTAACGTCCTGCAGTTCTCATGCATCCAACGTCGAAAGGGCGTCCTTGACCGAGCGCTCTTTCATCAAGACTTTCAAGGACTAGGACGAGCTAGAACTGGAAAAACCATACGACATAGAGGATGGTAGAACCTGCTTTAGGGTAATGCGCCCATGCATTAGTAGGAATAAGCAGGGGCATAAATCAACCAGTCCGCCATCCTTAGCCTCATTTGTATTTACCTGGTTGTAGGCAGCCCAATGAATCAACCATTAACTGTCCATACTGCATCTTTTGAAGTACAAATCAGGACACCTTTTAACGACCGGATTTATTACAGGCGCTTTTGGTGGCGAGGGTCTTTATGTAATGCAACCAGCCGCCATGTCATCCTGGTAACCGTTATGGGTAGCAATTTCATCTGACCCTAGCGAAGTTCTGCACGTTGAGGAAAATCACGTACAAATTCGTTTCCTCAAAAGAAAAGAGCTCTAATAGAAAGACACTCAGTGCTACAGTCGAGTCGTAAATATCCGCCGCCTTTATTAGTGCCGAATATTTGAAATATAAAGAAAAGGAGTATAGGCCAAGGACGTGAAAGTGATACGTGTAAGAGAGGTCACAATATAACATGGTAGGGTGTATGTCCGCTAAAGGAGTATAAGACAATGAGAATATTATGTACAGTTGGTCACAATCGCTCCTTCGACTTCGCATTTCCTACGCACGTTTCAGAAGCTTGTTCAGCTCTGAGGTGGAAACCGTATGAAACCGCGCCTTTCCTGCGCCCAGAGGACACTTTTCCTTTCGCTGCAGCGTTCAGCGCTAGCTTGATACCGTTCTCGACTGTCAGTGCCAACTCGAACCATATGTTGTACTCCGCTCCAATGGTCGCGAGCTCCTTCATGCTGTCAGGGATCAAGACATCATGGACATGGACCATAACGTACATGTTGCCGCAACGCCGGATCAGGTAGATGCTCATTGTCTGGGCTATCGCTCGATATCCCACCAGGGTCGCATTGTCCACGCCGTACTTGTCTTGGATCAGATCCAGAGCGTCTTTCAATCCCAGGCCGATACGCGCGAAATCTTTGGCATTCTTGTAGTTTTTATGAGCATGTGAGGTCCCTTCACCAATGCCCAACTCGCAAAGGGTCTTGTTCGATTGATCCTTCAACTCCAGCACAAGATCAGGCTCTCGTTTGCTCTTCGTTCCAGTCCTGCCCTTTCCGGATACTGTGACCTTGTCCACACTGTAAAGCAAACCAAGAAATCGATCAGTCATGTTACTTACAAGTTTAGGAAGACCATTTTTTCAGGGTCACTCATAAACGCCTGACACAACGGCAGTACTCCTTGCTGGGCCTTAAAACTGTAACATCAACAGAAAGGGCACACGACGCCATAGCCAGCTCATATCATGCAAAGCCAAACTGAAGACCACCATCGTCGCAGCCACATCTCGCTCGGCAGGGGACGATGTTTCTCTGATTCACCTGCTGGAGCTAAAGAGGCCAGACTGCTATTGACTAGATGTTTCTACGTGAAGGAAAGACAGCTCTGACACAATACCTTTAGAGAGAGGGAACAAAAGAGAGAAGCGGAGAGACAACAAAAAAGGAGCAGTGTGTATAAAAGAATGCCAAGCAAATAAGGAAGAGTAATAATGAAAGACAAGACAAAGGCAGGAATGACAACAAGCGCGAGAGTAGTGAACAGGGTGTAGGAGCGGTGATGGAAAGGGCGTGGGGGTGCTGGCAACCGTGAAGGATGAAGAGAAGGGCGGGGGAGTGGTGGCAAAGGTGAGTGGCAGCGGCTATTGAGGTCGAGACGTGCGTGGGAGTGATGAATGAGAAGGGAGTGATGATGAGAACGGCGTGGGAGTGGTGGCAAAAGGGTGTGATGACGAAAAGGGGCGTGTGATGCTGAGAAGGCTTGCGACTTTTTTTTTTTTTTTTTTTTTTTTTTATTAACATAAATCCCCATGAGCACGCTGAGAAGGCTTGCGACAAGGGCTTGGGAGTTGTGGAATGTGGCCTGTCTTTTGGCGACCGTGGATTTTTTTTTAACTTTTTTTTTTTTTTTTATTAACATAAATCCCCATGAGCACGCGACGCATGGTCCGCAAAGTTACAGGATAGACCTCGGATGTGGGGCTATAAATCGTTCTTTTTTTTTTTTTATAACAACTTGTCTCTCGAGTCAATTGACTCTGCGAATCTATCAGACTAACTAGCAAAGATCTACTATCGCTGTCCCAGTTGACAGGTCACATTCCCCCACACCTCATCAGTGTGTTAAAAGCTGAAAACACCTTGTTACAAGGAGGGTATCTTCCCCATCCCCTCCATGGTTGTCAACCGCACGCTCAGCCAGCGTAGCGTAAGGAAGCAGGAATACATTCGACGTGCTATGGTAAACATGACAGGCAATCGACTGCGTAATCAAGACGACTTGGACCGTGCTTTCGACAGAGAAGAGCACAGACTCGATCAACAATGGATTAAACAGAAGCGGGCACAACTGAAAGTAGTACAGAGGCACCTTCGGCAACAAATGCAGCAGGCAGAACAGCAAACACGGGAACAACAGCGACAATTGGAAGAGGAGCGGCGGCGGGCAGAACAGCAAGAGAGTGACCGACAGCGGCAGCTGGAAGAGGAGCGGCAGCAGGAGAAGCAACAGCAGGAGGAGCAACGACGCCTGCGGGACATCGAGAGACGGGCTCGATACAGAGAAGAACGACGAAGACGACGCCATTTATATCGTAGATATATGAATGTGGATGCAGAGGCGTGTATAGACCACTTGCATGAGGATGCGCACAAGGCGGTGGACAATATGACGACACCTGTTCGCCAACCATTGCCGGCAGTATCAGATGAAATTGAGCGAGATTTACTGGGATTGGCGCTCCAGGTACCAACAATCCAGCAAATTCGGACAGCTAGGAGACGTTTGCAAACACATCGAAGGCTTCACTTCTGCTCGGATGGGTCAGTGATTCACAACGGCACAGAGCAGGTCAGTGCAGCATTCGGAGTTGTCGTTTCTGTGGATGGTGGTCCCTACACAACGGCGTTCAGTGGACGGGTCGGGGGATACGCGTCGTCAACAATTGCAGAGATGTGTGGGCTCTTAGCAACAATTCTTATCAGCCCAAGGGAAGAGAACGTCGACATCTACATCGACAATCTCACAGTCGTCAACAATTTCAAGGAGTTGGTGCAGCAGCGGGATTCAGCAACAGCAAGGCAGCGTTTGAGATCTGCAGATGCACAGTGGTGGGCGATGGTGCATTATGCCTTCTTGCAACAAGGACAAGGTATATCTGTGCATTGGGTACGAGGACATGCTGGACACCGTGGCAACGAGGCTGCAGACACTGTTGCCAAGGCAGCACATGGGATCGATACAGGACTATGGAGGCTAGACGCAACGCAGCACCATGATTTGAAATGCCACGCACAGTTTGCAACACACAGTGCAGACCTGGACTTGAGGAGGATACTGAAGTTGCAGTCCGCGGTACGGCACCATTATCAGTGGACATTGCAGCATCGAACGAGGACCTACATCAAGGATTGGCGGTCGGTAGCATGGGCGCCCACGCTACGGATCTTACACGATAACAACCCGCCAAAGCGCTTATACACCAGCCTGGAAGACTGTCGTTTACGTTCGCACAGGATCAAGAAGCTGCATGGAGATTTGCCGACATTGCAGGCGATGAAGAAACGACATCCAGATACCTACCAAACGGACATATGTCGTAGGTGTGAGAGGGAACCAGAGACGAACGATCATCTTTGGCGTTGTTCAGCTACCTTGTGCGACCAGCGACAAGAGTGGAGGGACGCGGTGGAGGAAGTGGAGTTGAATGGATATCGTGCATGGAGACAGGCAGTGCGAAAATGGGAACAGGAGAGAGAGGAGGCCGAACGGAAGGACAAGCCCTTCACTGCGACTTGTCCCAACTTCTCGGCAACAGGAACGAAGGCTATCTGGGAGTCAATGCAGTGGATTCAGGGGACGGCGGAAAGGCGAGGGACATATCGGGTTGCGGAAGAAGAGGAGCCGGAGAGTGAGGCAGATTGGGAGGTCAAGGACTTATACCGAGGTTTGGTGCCAACGGGACTCATTGAGACCTGGAAGCAGCTATTTACCACCACCAAGTGGATTGCGACGATCATGGTGACAAAGTTCGTGAGCAGGATCGAAGAATTTGGCAGGACCAAGATATGGAACAAACGATGCGAGGACACTGTCGCCTGGGAAAAGTCAGTTGGAATCACCTTCATGAGCAAACGCGCCGGAGGACGCAACGGTGATCGGGGACACCAACGTAGTGTTGGTGATTTCTCTGATTTGAAAGGGAGACGGTTACTTGCAACGGAAATCCAGGAAGGTAGACGGACCGCGGATTATAGGGTGCTACAGCATTGCTTGGGGCGAGGGAAGTTGGACATAATGGAGGGGTTATTCGGTTTAAAAACAACTTTATTAACATTGGATCTGGATTAGGAGACGTGTATCGCGCAACAGGTCACGCAGGAGTTAGGTTAGGCTAGCTATGCGACATGGGTTATGAATTTGACGCCTCAAGCCAACATAGTTGGTAGGGGATGCGGCTCTGCCGTGCATGGAAGGCATCTATGGCTTCAAGGCCTTTGCGGACCATGCGTCTTGTGCTCATGGGGATTTATGTTAATAAAAAAAAAAAAAAAAAAAAAAAAAAAACTCCATGGTTGTCAACCGCTTCCTCCCTTGCAGGCAATCCAGCAGCGTCCGATCCGCTGCGTCTAGGTCAAGCACGGGGCCAGGGCAGCTCCCGTTTACATGGTCAGCGAGTAATGCACCACACGGACATTGGTCATCGTCGCTAATGTATCCATACCCATCACTCCAGTCCCCTCTCGGTCCCTTGTATGGAGTTCGTTTCATCTTGGCTGTGATCCCCCATTCTCGCTCTCGAGCAATGGTGGCCTTGCAGTGTGGTTTCCAGATCAGCTCCGTAGCTTTCTCCTCAATAAAGCCGACGAACTTGTGAATGACCTGGCGCGCAATCGACGATGGCGAGGTAAAAAGGCTGCCCCACTCCTTGATAAGGCTGACGGGTGTGATGCCACGGCATAAATCGCTGATACTCCAGGTCAGATCCGGAGAGCGGTCATAATACTCGTCGCCTTTGAGCATTGATCGGGTCCCGGCGATACAGGATAGACCTCGGATGTGGGTCTCATTGTTAGGACAAACCCATCGAATGGGTTTCGGTGCAGCAGCGGCGGCTCCAGCGCGGATCCTATCACGCTCTTGCTACTTCTTGCTGTTCTTGTTGTATGCGGTCGTTGCAGCTCGTCCCCACTTATCGGGGGCTATAGATCGTGCATTTAAGGAAAGTTGCACTTATGGAATGTGCTCTTGCTCAAAAATTAAATATATATAAGCTTCATTACAGCAACGTTCAGCAAAGCCCGCCCGCTTAGCTCATTGGTAGAGCGTCTGCCTAGTAAGCAGAAGGTAGCAGGTTCGATCCCTGCAGTGGGCACTTACAGATGTCTCCGCGTTATCTTTTGTTGTTTTGTTGAACATTTTACTGCAGGGAATTGTTTACGGAAGGAGTTATTCTATCTCGCCGTCTGCCTGGCAACCTGGGTTGTCAGTCTTATTTGGCAACCCATGCGGAAATCCAATTGCCACATTGAGCATGCAAGTCAATTCCCGCAGGAAACCTATGTGCCTGAAAATCGGCCTATGGCCCAAGTAATGCCTTTCCTGTGTTCACACGGCGGTTGATCCACGAGAGGGTCTGTTTTTTACGCTCAGGTTGCCTTTATCTTCGGCGAATGCACCAAGTATCCTACATGGACTTCCTGCAGGGGTTGTCAAGTAAGACTGACAACCCAGGTTGCCAAATAATTTTTTTCTTTCTCTGACAGCGAAATAGCATCATTGGCACGAAGCTGGTAACACTGTCAAAAGATTTTGGTGGATAGACGCATCTGGCCTGCCAGATATGCTGCCATGGTAAGAGTTCACTGGCGCCGTGACTATTGCCGGAGATGTAGATAACGACAGCTTGAACTACAGAGACTAATGGTTGGTTGGTGTATTTAAGGTCAAGGCGTCGAGAAATACGTGGTAGGATGTAGACAGGATCTGACTTTAAGTGAAATAGCATCACGTACTGCGCTACCTAATATGCATGGGACTAACGGGCAGTGACAACGATTGGCTTTTTCAGAGCGTCAAATGATGGTGCTGGGGGCAAGCCATTATTTAGTACGAACGCGCCCAAATCCAATTCGTGCAACTTATAACATCAAATGGCATAATCAGAGCGACAGAATAAATGAACGCGCTGCTTACGATTATTTTCTGCGCAAGTGTTTTATTTAACGTTAATGCAAGGTGTTGTAGTAAATTCATGAGAATCCTAAGTCGCCAAGTAACGGTTACAGTTCACGCGTCAAGAAATGTGCGGGTAATACATTCGCCGTTTATGTTCCCATGGAACTTACCGGCATGCCTCCCAGTGCATTCCTCGGCGCGTGAAATGGATCCAGCTTCCTTCGTCGTCGCCTTTATACCTGCAGGTAAATGATCGAGGTACGGAAACAGCTCTCGATCCTATGTCCGCTCGAATGACAGTAGCTGTCTGTAGCCTCTTCGTTCCTGCTCCTGCTCCCGATGCTGCTCAAGCGCCTGCTGCTTGATCCACTTCATGACGAAGGGCGAAGCACACAATTTCTTCTTGCCAGAGTATACGCGATATGCAAACGAATCCTCGATTCCTTCATAGTTAAGGAAGTTCATCATGTCTAATGTCGCGACCTCCACCTGCTCCACTCCGTAGCCAGAGAATTTTTGCATGCTCTCATCCTATTGTCACAGAAAGGTGTTGGAATATAGCATTTCCCCAAGGAATCAAATGCCGCAGCTGCACTGAACTTACCCATTCCATCCGACCATCTATCCAGCGACCTAGATTCAGTGCTGCTGCCGCCTGCAATGACGGTTTGTAGTGTAGGAACTGTGGATGAGACTGGATCGCCACTAGAATATACTTTGCCAAAGTCCGTGCCTTGATTTCGGAGCCGTCCGCAATGGTACACCGCCTCAGAAACGACATGGGACCTGGCCATCCCAGATTGTAGTCAATCATACGCAGAAACGATCGTTCCAACTTTCGGAAATCTTCGTCCTCGATAGGGATTCCGAATTTCCGTAGTTCATAGACAAAGAGTGCCAGAGAAACATTTGCGTTCCGTTCCTCGAATTTCGACGCGATCAACAGGCATGCGAAACCACGTACAATCATACACTGGCGTTCATGCATCTGCTTTCGAGCAGATACCTCGCCACTGGGGTGATTGAGCATGCTGAGGATCCTGTCAAAGATATTGACGGCTAGGAAGAAGGTCTCGAGATGCATATTTAAATGCTCATGATACTGCGTGAGAATATTAACGACTTCCCATCGCATCTGCCAGATATGGGTTGACATCCACTCCTCGTGCCTCACATTCGGCGCCAGTATAACCTAAATTAGTGGTGTAAAGCAAGCCTCAGCTTATAAAGATCGCCGATAAAAATAAGACGCGCGTTCCTTGAGCAGACACATCCATAATTACCTCCATTTCGCGCATATATTGAAAGATATCAGCCGCGTATTCGTTCACCAGCATGAGGTCATTCTCCCTCTCACGCGCTTGCTCGGTCGCCGGACAATATGAAGTCTGGTATGGCTTCACGCGCTTGACAATCCGCTCCTCATCTGGAGTAAGCTGAACTGAGTCCTTCAGCTGCTGCTTCATCTCAATTCGTGCCTCAGAGGTCTCATCGAGAACCTTGGTTCGCGCACGTTTCCTTTCAACGATATGTGGATGCGGTGTAGGGGCTTGCGCGTGTCGTGGACGTGAGCTCTCTACTTGATCCTGCGGAGTATATTGCGGTACAAGTGTGTTTGTTTGAGCAAGAGCAGATACCTCCTTGAGGGGTTGACGACGACCATGATCCGCATGATATTGTCCTTGCGCAACTGCTGCACTGACCTTGTCAGTTCTCGGAGCAGTTATGACCCGCCGTTCAAGTCGTTCGATCTGAGCGGCAACTCGACTTGGTGCCGCACTACGCGAAACCGCCCCTGCTGTCGAGCTGAAAGCAGTAGCAGTCGCACTCGCGGTGGTTGCTCTGCAGGCGATGGCGCTGGAGGCGTTAGTGATTGCCCTTGTGCTGGCCGTGCTAGCGCTGGTGGTTATTGCTGTAGCAGTGGCTGCTCTTGTGACAGTTGCGCTAGGTATGATAGATCTGGTGGTGGCTTTAGTTGCTTGCTTTGCGATAATGGTAGACGTGACAGGGGCTTTCACTTTCGTCGTTGATTCTTCTCGCATGCGAGCTGAGGACTGTCGGTATACTTGAATTCGCTCTGTAAATGTCGTCCGTCTCAAGGGTAAGGCCGATGGCTGGTGTTGAAACGGAGGCTGAGTATTGAGGAAGGCTGGAGTTTTGAGCAGATTCACGCTTTCAGTGCCAAGGTCGGTTGATTTTGCTGGCGTTGCAGTGCTGAGACCCCTGTGCGCGTTTCTAGCATCTTGGATGTTACGAGCGCTAGATGTAGTGGGACATTCTTTAGATTGCTGAAGCGGCTTGACAGCTTCCTTGCCGCGTGAGGTTGCACTCGGCGCTGTGCTCTAAAGACATAGGATAAATAAAGGAAGGCATGGGTATCAGAGCAAGTTTTACCGAGATGATAAAGAGGTTGGTGCCACGGTATACCTCGATTTTGCGTTCGGGAACGTTCTCCTTATCATCTTCTCTGACAGCTCGACGGAGTGCATAGTGGGTATTCCGTGTGTTCAGGGCCATTCTGCGTAGAAGAGTAGCGTGTCGACAAAGATGATGGTTCCTGAGGGTGCTGCCGCTTGGGTCGTTGGGGAGCGCGCTGCAAGAGGGACGTGAACGGGGGCAGGTATACGAAGGTATACGGAGGTACAGAGCAAAAGAAAGTGTCCTAGTGGCCGGGGACGAGAGTAGCAGTGATGGTGGTGGGAAGTAGTAGGTAGCGTGGAGGAACGAGGAGAGAAGATCGAGTGACTTCTCACTATGCATGGCGAAGCACGGACGTTTTTACAAATTATTTAGTTTACAAGTCCACTTCAGGAACAACAGCAACAGCAACAACAATAGCAACAGCAACAGCAACAGCATAACACCAATGGCGCGCTTGTACAGATTCACTCACAGGGCGATCGAGCTCGTCCAAGACGAACATGGCAGCACCAGCGACAGCATCGAGGACTCGACCATTCCCGCAGAGATCAGCCTTGCCAACCTGACAATGTTCTCGACGATCCTCTTCATCACCGAGTTCCGCAAGATGGGCTTGGGCGATTCAGTCGACATCTCAAAGACGTGCAATATGTCAGAATGGTATCGTCGCATCTATGCCGGAACTGGAGGCCAGCTAATCTCAGACGAGGAGGAATACGTTGATGTCTTGACTTTACCGTCCAAGCCAACATCACAGGCCGGACTCATTTATGCCACCACCAATCGGCCTGACGAAGAAGGGGACAAGAAAGAGGCATTTACCGCGTTTCTCTTTGCGCATCACAAACCAGCGTTGCCCAAGACAGCTCCATCCAGCACAGGATCCACACAAGGACCATCGCCAGAGGCACAGGCGCTTGTTTCCACTTATGGAGTGACCCACATATGGCTGTGTGGGTCGAGCCCTGAGCAGAGGCGCCAGAGGCTTATGTCGCAGTGCCTGAGCCATCTCGAGAAAGACGTCCTCGAGTGGAAGACCTCAGGACAGGGGTCAGGAGTCTTAACGGTCCATACGATCCCAGAGGCCTTTCCTGGGATGGTACAATTCCTGTCCAATAATGGCTTTAAGGGTGGCAACAAGGTGGTTGGCGGAGACAACGGAAAAGTACTATATTGGAAGGAGCTGTAAACATAGAGTGAAGCGGCATATCGTCAAGGGGCGGACGGGCAACTTTTGTAGGACATAGCATGGGATTCGTCAAAAATAAACCATCGGCCCCAGTTTGCACGAAAATGCGAAGCGCCCTACATTGATGCTGGACCAAAGTTTTCTACCATTTGCTTGTTATTCATGTGAAGCTGGAACTCTTTGGCAACTTGCCCATATGGAGTAGCACTTAGTATTGACAGGCTATGAATGCGCAGTGGTACAAGGATAAGAGCTCAGATGTGAAATCGGTGTTCTGGAACCTCAATCGCATTTGCTTCTCTGTTTTCCCCATGTGTGAGGGTCTCCGCGCCTCTTTGTGTGTAGATTCTGTTGTCCAACTGACGCAGTAGCCCGCGGACTAAAGCATGATTTGGCCCAACAGGTGAGCTCTCCACAAAAGAGCCCTGAGAAATCGAAACAAGGTTTAGGCCTGAGAGACATATGAAATCTATCATGTCAAAGGAATGGTCTCTACATTGGCATTCGATTGCTACCCCACCATCATTCGTGGATAAGATACATGTTCATGTTTATGTCCACAGATGTTTTTAATGTAGCTTACCTTCGCACATTCTGTCTTCTGTGCTAGTAATTGGAGTTTCCGGCGCCCTAAACGCATTCGTTATGGTCGAAATGGTGAAAAATAACTTCACGATGAAAATCGGGAAGCGAGAGCTCAGGGGCAACGGCACGCAAGAATCGGCGCTAGCCCATTCTGGCGGTGTCACACACGAGACAAACCTAGCCTTTTTGCAATGAAATAAAAGGCTACACGTCCTAATATCCATAAGCCAATTCGGTCCCAGGATGATCGATGGCACTGCATTAAGGAGAACCTACACAAGATAAACTCACATGGTGATTATCTACGCAGTGCATCGTAAAGCAACGCTTACTGGGAAATAACGTGAGCGCTGTTTCTGACCAGAGTCTTCAGGACCAGCATACTCTCGGTAAATAATACGGAAGACACTCTCGAGACGTATGTTTACATGTCCCGTTAGAACCTGCAAGCCCGCCCGGACGGGAACCGCGTCAAGCTAGTACCGCTTTCCTCCATCGCAGGTGGGCTGATCCTGGTACCCCTTTGTTTGTCCTTGTCCCCATCGTTTTGTGTCCGCCTCTGACAGCTGACATACATATTTGCCGTTGCACATGCACACAGTCTACAATAAAACATTATGCTGCTCTGTATTCGGTGCATGCACCCGACGGTGGACAGGAATGGTGAGGGTGGGGCGGCTCCCTCGATTTGCTAGTTTTCTCAGTAAAGTGATAAATACAGTGCTCTCAAGTGACAAACCTTATGGCAGCAGGCAGTGGAGTGAGCGCCAAACGCATATTTTATCCTCCACGCTGGCTCTCATCTCGTTCTTTGTTCCTTGTGCTTACTCCACCCGAGACTGTGCAGGTCTCATTGGACAAACCATAATCAGCGAGGGCGTGAGTGTTGTTGTGCCTTGTCTCCGCATCACGACTAAGTAAGCAACACAGTGCATAAAGCATGTATTATTAAGGTGGCGGATGGGCAGGAGCCATACACGCACGAACAGTCTACTCAGCAGCGGTGAGTGTTATTCCAAGGAGCTCGTTGTTGTTCCTGAGGACTTCTTCTTTCTCTCTGCCCTTTTCCTGTCCTCGTCCTCTCCTTGTCGTCCTTCTCTGCGTGGCCCTCCCCGCCGTCTCCTCCTCCTCGCCCTCCCCCTCCCTCATCGCCATTTCCTTCCGATAGACCCCACACTCCTTCAACAGGGAACCATCCTCTTTCTCCTTGACCTGGCTAACGCTTACAGGCAAGTAGATCCTCAGCGGCACACTCACCCACTCTTCAACGACCCATGCATATAATCACAGATAATGATCAGTAGCAACGCCAGTGAATTCGCATCACGAGGACTCCAGTGCTGTGCGATTGCATCGCAATAGCCCCTGTCCTCACTTCTGTACACTACAATGCACACCGCACTAGCCCCCATTATTCAGTTTCTGCGCAACATGCGATATCAATATCCATCACAACCTCTTGATATCGTGCATCTCTCAATGACCAAAGTTCTCCCATAAACGATCGCCACTTCTTCAAGAGCCAATTAGCTCCGCGCACTCCGACTACCCTTTTCTCCACATATCCCACATGCTATGGGTTTTGATATTCACCAATGCAGCGCCAACCTTAAGATATGAAAGCAGCGTTCAGGCTCCATGTGCTAATGCGAGTGAACGGTTTTTTTTTTTTTTTTTTTTTTTTTTGGGGGGTGTGTAGGATCGCCATCCCAGTTCGAGGTGCCCATACCCTTCTTCCTCAACGCAAGCTTCTCATGACAACCTCCTCTCCCAGTAGAGGCCCCAAGATGAGGTCCCTATTGGCTATGATAGGAGTTGCCGGACTGGCCGTAATCGGATCCACGTTTATGCCCTCCGCTAATGCCACCGTGACCCTTGGAGACACCCATGACACCCCAGGTTCCATTATCCTGGGCGGTTTGTCTTCCATGGTGCCCAAACCCCCTAGCCTAATGGACCAATACCTTGTCCCCGGTACGGCCAACATCACCAACATCGGCGTCGAGGTCAATTCTCCTACTCGATTCATCGTCCATGCCGGCGCAAGCCTGAAGAACCCCTTTGGTCCAGTTGCACTCCCACTGGGCCAAGTTGGGTTAACCGTATCGCTAGATGGCAACAGCTTGGCCAATATCACCACCAGCGATTTGACTCTCCCAGCAGGAACTGGCCCCATCAACGTGACAGCCACGGTTGATATCGCTGATGGTTCTACAAACCCTGCGGTCCAGGCTTCGCTCAACAACCTTGTCACATCGCTTGTCGGTGGAACCACTCCCAGTGGTGAGCCCCCAAAGCTCGTTATCTCTGGTGTCAAATTGTCTGGTATCGACCTTGGTGTTGCCCCTATTACCGTTCCTACGCAGCTCAAGCCAAATGGTCCTATCCAGCCCACCAATGTTACCGCCGATACCGCGACCCCACCTGTTGTGGGGTTCAACGACATCATCAACCCTAATGTGACTTTTGCCTGGCCAGTATTGCAAAAGATTGTCGTCAAAGCCGTTTCTGGTGCTCAGCTGACAGCCGGTGTGGGATTCTCTTGGAACAACCCATTGAACATTGCTGTTGACATTCCCTATATTTCAATCGACATCGGTCTTAATGGCACACGTGTGGTCACTGTTGGAATCGAGGCCATTCACCTGGCACCTGGCAATATGACAGCCGATACGCTCGTTGACCTCAAATTCAACAATGACCCTCTCGCCTCTGCTCAACTCGGCGCTTTCGTGAACGACTTCCTTGCAGGTAATCTTGATAGCACGACGCGTAGTTCAAGTCCGTGCGCACTCACTGACGCTTGAACGCGTACTAACTTTTTTATTTTTATTGGGTTTAGGCCAGTTGAACCAGGTCGTCAACATTGGCAACCTCTCCTTTGGTACTCCTGGAGATGTCTCCGCTACCGGCCAAATGTTGAACACGCTGTTCAGCGGTGTCAACGTTGATTTGCCTCTGAATGGCGTCAGCACCGTCGCTATTCAGGAATTGGTGCTGAGTTACATCAAGCCTTACCTCCCCATCGATATCAGCAAGTTGGGCGGAACGGGCGCATCGTTGTTGAGTTATATCCAGAGCCTGGCCATCTCAACCGCCCCAGGACATACATTGTTGATCGATCCAAAGATTCAGCTCCCGTTCCCCTTCCTGTTGGATTTGAATATTCCTTACTTCGCACTTGACATCAACTTGGACAACAACCTGCTTGGTCAACTGTTCCTCGCGAACCTGGTCGGCACCGGTCAAGGTCAAATCTCTGTGTCTGTCGGCGTCGGGATCGTCTTCAAGGAGCCCAGCCCTCAGATTCCAGCTATTGTCGCCAAGTTGGTCAGCGGACTGACAACCGGTTCATCGCTCGACATCACGGCCGGCGTGTCTAACCTTGCTATCGGAGTGTCGCCTGCGGACGCCATCAACACGCTGAACAATGTGAACGTTGCGGTACCCATCTCATCCGTTATAACTGGCCATATTGAAACTGGAAATTTGATCCAGTCCATCATTGCTCAAACCAACGTGACGATCGCGTCGAATACGGTGGAGGTCAAGGTTGGAACTCTTGCCGCGTTGACCATTCGTCAGGCCAGCATCAGCGTCCTCCCTAGCAATATGGTTACTGCGGGGGTCACCCTTGACATGTTTCTCGGCATTCCCGTCGTGGCAAACATTGGCTACTTTGGCGTGCAGCTCTCGTTAGATGGGGCCCAATTGGCAGGTGTTTCCATGAACACTGGACTTAACTATGGCGGTGGAACGGTGCAGATGGATGCCGGCATCGCCATCTCTGTCGGCACTGGCCCAGCCATCAGCACCAATGTCGCCAATTTAGTGAACGCCATCATCGCCAAGAGTCCCGTTAACAGCAATATTGGCATCTCGGGTATTGTGATCGGTCAAAGCTCAACGGACCTGATCAACGCGCTTTCAGGCGTTTCTGTTTCGTTGCCCTTAGGTGGACTGGTTAGCGGAGTCAGTAAGTTCTTTTCTCTTTTCTCTTTTTCTACGCACTGATCTGCTTTGGTCCACAAACGCGTATTGATAATTGATAATCCTTTCTTCCTTTCCTGCGATCCCAATAGCTCCTCCTTCGCTCCCTTCTAACTTCCTTAACAGCACCCTTGCTCAACTCGGATTGTCCGTGTCCAATATTTCACTCGCCACAATTCCCAACGCTGGTCTCCGTGTTGGTGCCAAGGCGATGTTCTCAAATCCTATCCCCATCTCTCTCTCAGTTCCATACATCGGCATCAGCGGTGGCCTTGACAATATTGACATCCTCAACATCGGAGTTGACAATCTCGCGCTCCTTTCTGGCGCCAACGCTCTCCAGGCCCAAATCGACCTGAACTTTAACAACGCCGTGAATGCTCAGACTAAGGTCGCGACTCTCCTTGGAGAGCTTCTCGGTGGCCAACTTGGAAACACGCCTGAGGCATTGACGGTGCATAACCTGCGCATCGGTTCCTCACCGAGTGACTACTTTGACCTACTGTCTCAAGTCAACATCGCGGTTCCGTCGAAGGACATCCTGAGCAAGGCTAATGCTGATCTTTTGATTGGACAGCTGGGGGTCAACATCACGCAGTTGACCAACAACGTTCTCAGCGGTCTCCAAATCGGGGCCATCAACGCAGATCTCACTACGGCGCCTGTCATCCAGCTGGGCACCTCTGTCTCTGTGAGCAATGTTTCCTTGAGTGCCGCGGTCAACATTGGTTACTTTGGAATCGATCTTGCGCTCGATACCCACGCCTTGGCCCATGTCGATGTCCCCTCCATCTCCATCACCACCGCCAACAACAAGCTGACCCTCGCTATTCAGGCTGCTGTTACTATCCAGGATTCTCCTCAAATCCAGACCGACATCGCTAACTTGGTCGACTACTTCATGGCCAATACGACCACCTCGCCTGTCAACAACCTGGTGATCTCAAAGCCGCTTGTAGGAGCGTCTGTTGCGGACAACATCCAGACGTTTGCTTTGATTCAGTATCCTCTGGCATTATCTCCATTGCTCGCAAATGCCAGGGTCTTTGTGAACCAGCTTCTTGCCGGAGTTGCTGGTGGATTGAATCTCAACAACCTGGCAATCTCTGGCCTCACTCTCGATCTCAACGCTCCTCCTGTTATCAACGTCCAGGGAGGCGTTCAGATCAAGAACTTGACCTTGCCAGCCGACATCAAGATCAGCTACGTTGGTGTGTCTCTTGGACTGGATAACACACCTTTGGCCAGTCTCACGATCCCAACGCTTGCATTGACCTCTGCGAACAACACTCTTTCGCTCAACTTCCAGGCCCTGGTTAACCTCCAGCAGGGACCTGATCTCAGTGCTCAAATCGGAAATTTGGTCGGCTCGCTCCTGTATCCTGGCAAGGTCACTCCGCCTACGGCTTTGGTGATCTCGAACCCAGTCTTTGGAGGGGATGCCAACCATCTCTTCCACATTCTCTCGCAGATCAAGGTGAATGTTGCTCTTGCGCCTTACTTGCAGGCCATTAGCGGTATTGTTAACGGAACGGTGTCCAACAGTGGCAACCTGCTGGCTGGTCTCGACATTGGCTCCCTCGTCGTGGATCTCAACTCGCCACAGAACATTGGCATCGATGCTGCTATCTCTCTCAAGAACATCACTATCCCAGCTGAGATCAAACTCAATTACGTGGGTGTGAATGTTGCCATTGACACTGTTGGTTTGGCTCAGATCTCGGTTCCTTCGTTCACACTCAAGCCCGCTGACGGCGCCCTGGCTATCACTGCCCACGTCGACGTTGCTCTGCTGACCAGTGACGGGCTGACGACCGCTATCTCCAATCTTATCACTGGTGTGCTCAACAATCAAACGACCCCTGCCACCAATATTGTTATCTCAGGCGCTGTCTTTGGCGGATCGGCCAACAACGTCTTCACGATCCTGCAGGGCATCGCCATCCCGATCAATATTGCTCCTTATATCAACATGATCCCTGCCCTCCTCGCTGGCCAAGGATCGCTCCTAAGCCGTGTTGCTATTGGTGCTCTGGTCGTTGATCTGAACACACCTCAAACAATTGGCGTCGATACCTCTGTCTCAATCAAGAACGTTACGCTTCCTGCTCAGATCAAGTTGAACTACGTTAGCGCCAATGTTGCCATCGGTGAAGTGCCTCTGGTTCAGCTCGGCATCCCTCAGTTCACCATGACTCCCAACAACGGCAACCTGGACATTGCTCTCCATATCAACCTCGCCATGCAGGAGAGCACTGGCTTGACCCAGACCATCAATGGCCTCGCACAAGCGGTGTTGGCTGGTCAGCAATTGCCGAGCACCACACTTGTAATCTCGGGAGCAGCCTTTGGTGGGTCGCCTACCAGCGTCTTTACGTTCTTGCAGGGCGTCAAGATTCCGTTGGATGTCACTGCCTACTTGAATAAGGCCCTCGGCATGGTCAACGTCCCCGGTGCCTCTTCGTTGTTGAGCAGCATTGGCATCTCAGATTTGGTTGTCGATTTGAACTCGCCCCAAGTTATTGGCATTGATGCCTCAGTCCTCGTCAAGAACGTCACCTTGCCTGCTCAGATCAAATTGAACTATGTCGGTGCCAATGTCGCTATCAATTCCATTCCTTTGGCACAGGTTGCTATCCCCACGTTTACACTGGCTCCTCAAGGCAATGATTTGGCGCTGAAGGTCCACATTAACTTGGCCCTGTTGAGCAGCCCAGAGCTGTCGAGCGCTATCTCTGGATTAATCGGCGGCATCCTCGGAAACCAGACGCTACCCCAGACCAACTTGGTACTTTCTGGCGCGGCCTTTGGTGCTTCATCCACCAACTACTTCACATTCCTGCAGGGTGTTGTCATCCCCGTCAACATCTCGCCTTACATCACCCAGATTGCGGGTATGGCTGGCGGCGCTGGGTCGATCTTGAATGGCCTGGGTCTCTCTGGTTTGGCCATCAACCTCAACCAGGCTCCCGTCATCGGCATCGACGCCAACATTGCTGTTCGTAACCTTACTCTGCCTGCCAAGCTCAACGTTGGCTACTTTGGCCTCAATGTGGGCATCAACAATGTTCCACTGGTCAATGTCGCTATCCCCAAGCTCGAGCTTGGCTCAAGCGGCTCTGATCTTACTATCGGAACTCACATCGATGCCACCCTGCAGGAGACAGACGCCTCGCAGACTCTTGTCGCTGGACTGGTTAACGAAGTTGTTGCTGGTCGGGCTCCTCAGGGTACCATTGTGATCTCGGGTATCACGTTCGGTCCTAGTAAGAGCAGCGTCTTCACAATCCTCCAGGGCGTTCAGATCCCGATCCCTATTTCCAAGATCCTCTCTCTTGTGCCTGCAACCCCTGGCACCAATGCTACTTCGATCCTGAACAATCTAAGCCTTCAGAGCGCCGACATCAATATGAAGAACCCACCGAGCATCGGCGCTGATATTGCTATTGCTCTACTCGGTTACCAGTTCGATGCTCAGTTGTTGTTGTCGTACGTTAGCATTAGCGCATTCTTGGACACGACTCCCCTGGCCACGATCTCTGTCCCTGGAATCACTCTTTCGTCTGGCAACAATCAAGTGTCGTTGAGCGTTCGCTCTCTGGTCAACCTTGCCAGCGGTGATGCTATTCAGACCAAGGTTGCAGCCATCGCCGCACAGGTGATGGGCAACGGTGGTGCTCAGAACGCCAATCTCGTCGTCTCTAATATTGCATTCGGAGGCAACGCTGGCAACGTCTTCCACATCCTGGATAAGGTCCAGGTATCTGTCCCTCTTGCTCCTTACATCCAGCAGCTGACGGGCATTGTTGGCGGTATCACTGGCGGTAACTCTACGATCCCAGGCGGTGCCTCTGCTTTCAGCATCAGCCAGCTCGACATCAGTGCCACGGGACCTAACGATCTCTCGGTCGCAGTTGGTGCTGCGATTGGTGGTCTTGGGTCCAAGATCTCGGTCGAGATGCCCTACGTTGGACTCCAGATCTCGGCCAGTGGCAATGGTCTTGTTTACCCGACCATCAACAACTTTCAGCTCCAGAATGGAAAGGTCTCGCTTACCTTGGCGTTACCATTCCAGCCCGCAGCCCGCAACATTATCGCTGGTCTCTCGACCCCTGTCAGTCAGCTCATGTTCACGACTGTTGGCACGGTCCCTGGCTCAATTGTGGCGAACAGCATCAAGTTTGGCGCATCATCCAACCAGGCATTTGACATTGCTTCCAAGATTGGTCTCGAGATCCAGTTGAACTCGGTTTTCCAGGCGGCCCAGGCCTACATTAATGCCCACAACCCACTACATATTAATGACATGAACACGGTGCTGACAACCAGCGGTATCCAGGCTACTTTGGCCCTGCCTGGAATCCCATTGGGGTCGATACCACTTAAGATGAATTTCCCGATCTCGCTCTCAGGTTACTATCAAAGCAAGGCCTTTATTGCTATCCAAGTTACCGGTATGTCCTTGACTCAGTCGCCTTGGTCCCTTGGCGCAGGCATCACGGTCATCCAGCCTGCATTCGGCACGGCCATGAACGGTATTCTGCCTAATGCCCTCGAATGGAAGAACGCCCTCCAAGATGTCACCCTCGGTGGCGTCACTTTGGGCGAATTCACCGCTCTCCAGGGCTTGACGATTACGCCGCCGGCGGTGACTTTGTGGTCACCGATCACCGTCCCTCTGGGTCAGCTCAAGCCGCACTTAATTCCTCTGGGTATGGACTTTGCAGCGTCGTTCGTGAACCAGGGACCCCTGCAGGTGGACGTGGGCGCGATTGACATTATGATCAAGCAGGGTCCTAACACCAACGTTTTGGAGATCCAGAACTTGGGCGGACCAATCCATCTGAACAACGGCAAGCAGAACGGCGGCAATAATCAAATTGCACTGAACGCGTCGCTCAAGTTCAACTTCTTGCAGTTCTTCACGATCATTGCTGCGTTGCTGAACCCGAGCCAAAACTTCCAGTTTGTGTTTTCGATGAAGACGTCGAGTGGACAGCCGATGCCGTGGTTGCAGGATGCGTTGAACAGCGTTCCTGCTACGCTCTTTAACAACCTGCTGCCAATCCTGGCGCATGCTCTCCAGAACGTCAAATTTGGAATTTAGAGACGAGGACTATACGGTAGCCCAGGACGCGTGTAATGAATACTGTAGAAAAAAAAAAAGAAAAAAAAAGCTATTATTCAGCTTATAATATATTTTGCATTTTAATGTCGATCTGGACTCGCAAAATGATGCTGTTGAATATGTACGGAGTTGGATCCTGGATGCGATGAACTAGTGATGTGAGCAAGTGGCACTTTTTTGTCAACTATGGAATTTTTTGTTGGACAAAGGACGATACGATAATTGACAAGAAAAGCCCACTCGCTCATATCACTACGATGAACCACAGCGCTCACTTGGGGGGAAATGAATCCGTTTTCAAAGACCAATAGAGATGGGAGATTTCTAAAGCAAGACAAAAAAAAAAAAATCTCCGTCAGGATATCTTCCCAGGGTGCTCTTACACCCAAAATATCGATTCTTGTGGAGCGCACGACTGCATTGATTTTCTGATCGGGAAGCATTGGCGTTTCATTCTCGCACGTGTAGGTATCAAAGATTTTCCCTGGTTCGCCCAATGCAAACCCTCCCCCCTTTTGACCAAGCAAAATTTACGAGCACCGCAGCCATTTGTCCAATGGCGCTTTTCCTTTTTCACCAGAGAGAGAGAAAGAGAGAGAGAGAGAGAGAGATCTATGCTCTTCTTCATGTATAGTCTATGACGTTCCTTTATTTGCATGTATCACAGCCTTTTTCGTGAGCAAAATAGGAGTGGGAGAGAGATGGAGCTAGCTGGCTCGTGTGCAGGTCGTGTGGATGCCCTGATTTGGTCGCATAGGTGCTCCACGCATCCATTTCTGATGGATGTTGGCGACTAGGAAGTAGGTTAGTTAGTTGCTAGATATCTCTTCTCGATACGTGTACCGCTAGTGGCAGGTGTAGATGGAGAGCTATTCTTTTTCAAACACAGTATGACAGCTTGCTGTATCATGTCAGCAGTCGTGGGTGGACCAAGAACACATTGTACATGGATTGCTAGCCTGGCAGGGCACGATGGCCTGGATTGAGCAAGCGAGACCACTCAAAGAGGGACACAATTGCTGGTGGTCGGTAACGACTGCCCAAACGGAGGAGGTGAGTGGAACCCGATCGGGTTTCTAGGTCCGTTTGGTTTCTCTGAATAGGAGGGTGAGTCCTAAGCTTGGACGTGTCGGTAGCAAAGCAGCTCCAGTTCGATATATCTTGGTATATTTGGATGAGAGTCCGCAAATCGGTTTTTTTTTATGTTTTGGAACATCGAGAAGGGCTGGACCATCCAGTGGAAAACGAGATTTGCTTTTAGGTTTGGCTGCAGAAGGGGGCGATCGTGGCCAAACCGTTCAACACGCTCTTTGGGTATAGACGCTCATTGGCTGCAGCCACCCACACGTGCGGTTGTCCATTGGCTGCAGGGGTCGCACGCCCCTCGGCCCTGATTGGCGGGCGGTGGAGTTCGCAAGAGATATCGTTTGCCTCCCGCGTAGTCTAGGTCGCGTGTGGGTGGCACAGACGGCCGAAAAAGCGAAAAAGACAACTTGCGATCTGCCACCCAGGGTCCCCGGCCGTATAAATACCGTGTGGTCCCCCCCTCTCTCTTCATGCTCCTCACTACTCTCTCAAGCAGTCTTCTCCTCTCTCTCACATCTTGCTCGCTCTACCTCTAGCAAGGCCATCCTCGCTCGCTTTCTTTGGCACTTATACCTCCACTCATCTCCACTCGCCATCCCTCCCCCTTGCTACAATGTCTGGATCCTCCATCCCCATTGAAAAGAATGTCGATCTCGACTCCCCCGAGACCGGCTCCCTCGACCAGGTCCAGCCCAAGGTTGGTCTGGCCAACCTGGAGGAGCAGCAGTCCTGGAACTGGTTCACCATCCGCACCCTCATCACCTCCGGAACCGGCTTCTTCACTGACGCCTACGATGTCTTCATCATCAATCTGATCGTCCCCATGCTCGGCTATGTCTACTTCAAGGAATCCAATGGACACATCCCCACCGGCACCGAGGGTGCCCTCAAGGGTATGGCCTCCTTCGGTACCCTCGTCGGCCAGCTTGTCTTTGGTTATCTCGGTGACGCCTACGGTCGTCAAAAGATCTACGGTCTTGAGCTCATGATCATCATCCTCGGAACCTTCTGCTGTGCCATGGTCGGGTCCAACGCCAAGGGTGCCGATGTCATCTCGTACCTCACTTTCTGGCGCTTCATTCTCGGAATCGGTATCGGTGGTGATTACCCCATGTCTGCCACTGTCACCTCGGAGTGGGCCTCTGCCGGTCGTCGCGGTCAGCTCATGTCGATCATCTTCTCCATGCAGGGTATCGGTAACATGATGGCTTCCGTCGTCACCCTCATCGTCCTCGCCTGCTTCAAGACTGCCATCATCAACGACGTCGATAACCTCGATATTGTCTGGCGTATTTGCGTTGGTGTCGGATGCATCCCAGCCGTCTCTACCATCTACCTCCGTCTGACCATGCCCGAGTCCCCCCGTTATGCCATGGATGTCGAGAACGATGTCGAGAAGGCCAACCAGGCTGTCGCCCACGCCACTTCCAACAACGTTGAGACTGCCGCCTCTGCCGATGAGGTCCTTGCTCAGCAGAGCGCCGTCGCCGAGGCCAAGGCCAACCGTAACCACAACCGCGCCTTCATTGAGTACTTTTCTCGCTGGGAGAACCTTAAGATCTTGATCGGTACCTCGACCACCTGGTTCTTGCTCGACATTGCCTTCTACGGTATCTCGCTCAACCAGTCCTATGTCCTCAATGCCATGGGCTTCGTCGGTGATGGCACTGTCTTTGATAACCTTTGGAGAACCACCCTCGGCAATTTGACCGTCTCCCTCCTCGGTTTCGTCCCCGGCTACTGGTTCACTGTCTTCCTGATCGAGAAGATGGGTCGCAAGCGCATCCAGTTCATGGGTTTCGGCATGTTGACCATCCTCTTCATCATCTTGTCCACCGCCTTCCACCAGCTCAAGTCTATTGTCCCTCTCTTCGTTGCCGTCTTCACCTTGGCCCAGTTCTTCTTCAACTTTGGACCCAACACCACCACCTTTGTCGTCCCCGGTGAGGTTTTCCCCACCCGTGTTCGCGCCACCGCCCACGGTATCTCTGCCGCCTCCGGCAAGCTCGGTGCCATCTTGGCCACTTTCCTGTTCAACAAGCTTGCAGAGATCGGTGGCGCGCCCGGCGAGCATGCTTTCTTGCCCGAGTTGCTTGGTATCTTTGCCGCTATCATGGCTCTCGGTTTCCTGTGTACCTTCCTCATCCCCGAGACCAAGGGCATGTCCTTGGAGGAGATTGAGCAGCGTGGCGCTATCCAGTCAGGGGCGTCTGCTTAAAAAATCGATAACCAACAAACCAACACAACACTTTTTTTTTTTACCTAGCAAAAGGTTGTACATATATCCCCCATACCAAGTAATCTATAGAGTCTAGCAGCTCAAACCCGATCAGCATTGTATTATTATCGCTATTAAAAAATACCAAAGAACCATACACACTCGTCTGATCCTCCTCTTACCATCACATTTGTATTGATACCAATGACCGAAAAAAAAAAAAGAAAAAAAGAAAAAAAGGCGTTTGAACCGTTGAGTCTTTGGTAATTTTGCTCCGAAGAGGTCAATCTGATATACACGTTCGTTCTTGACGATAAAGAAAAAAAAGAAAAAGAAAAAAAGAACGCAATACCGAATGACTACACCTCTCCAATTGACGGCCTTGGACTCCAGCATTATTGATCAATATATGTCGTTGCGCGCTTGCTATTCAAACGCGCAAACATTGACCCGCACATCCAATAAAGAATGATATTCAATTACAAGATGCTCAATTAAGGAGGGTTACGCCTCCAGATGACGTATACAAGGACTGTTTGAGCCTTGCGCGTCGCTCTCTCAAAGGGCAGCTTTGCCCTGTCCTCCACCGCACTCCCTACATTCGCACTTCGACCATTCCATTCACACAAACCACCCACAACACATACATCCGCTAACCCGGCATACTTAAACTACGGCACCATGGCACCAATAAAGGAGAACTGGGAGAAGTGTATGTTTAAAACGGCCTCCCCCCACACCCACGAATGGTTCGGCGTTGGAGACGCGAAACCACACGCGCTGACAGTTGTCCCGTAATAACGACACTTTCACTGACAGTTCTATCGTTGTATCCATAAAAAAAAAAAAACAGATGACAAGCCTGCCGATGACAAGGAAATGGAGAATATCGTGGCCCTGGATGAGGGTGATATTGCCCTGCTCAAGACCTATGTAAGGGTGATGGAGCCGATCTAGCCAGGATGATATACCTAATCTGAATAGTTTCACTAAAACTTTACTCGGATATCTTTTTTATCTTTTCTTGAGTATAGGGCCAAGGACCGTATGCGAAGGACTTGAAGAAACTGGAGAACGATATCAAGGATGCACAGAAGCGTGTGAACGAAAAGATTGGTGTCAAGGAATCGGACACAGGATTGGCACCGCCTAGCTTGTGGGATATACCCGCGGACAAGCAGCGCATGGGCGAGGAACAGCCACTTCAGGCAAGTGATACGATTGACGTTCTTTTTTAGAAGCGGGGGAACACTCTTCGTGTCTGGCAGACGAAAAAAGAAAAAAAAAAGAAAAGAAAAACTGACAAATTTCAGGGATCTTCGGGTTTATGACAAATAGGTCGCGCGATGCACCAAGATCATTCAGGCAACAGGGGATGAGCAGGCGAAATATATCATCAACGTGAAGCAGATTGCCAAGTTTGTTGTCGGCCTGGGAGAGAAGGTATCGCCGACGGATATTGACGAGGGCATTCGCGTTGGGTAAGGAGAGCCTATTCAGGACTTGTAATGATTGGCAACATACCATTGCCCAAACCAGGATGCTGATGTAGTATGTTTGTCTCTCTAACCGCTTGTCGCTTGATGGTTCTTCGCCGCGATAGTGTCGATCGCACAAAATACCACATTCAGATCCCATTGCCACCCAAGATTGACGCATCTGTGACCATGATGCAGGTCGAGGAGAAGCCCGATGTCACATACAGCGACGTCGGAGGATGCAAAGAGCAGATTGAGAAGTTGCGGGAGGTCGTCGAATTGCCCTTGCTGCAGCCGGAGCGGTTCGTCAATTTGGGAATCGATCCACCAAAGGGAGTCTTGCTCTACGGACCACCTGGAACAGGAAAGACGCTTTGTGCCCGTGCCGCTGCGAATCGCACGGATGCTACATTTATTCGTGTTATTGGATCCGAGTTGGTCCAAAAGTAAGCAGCGCATTACTATTTAAATGGAACTCAAATATCATGGGATGCGGTTGGTCTAACATTCCAATCTTTTTTTGTTCTATAGATACATCGGAGAGGGTGCACGTATGGTCCGTGAATTGTTTGAGATGGCCAAGACCAAGAAGGCTTGCATCATCTTTTTCGATGAGGTCGATGCGATTGGAGGAGCGCGTTTCGATGATGGTGCAGGTGGTGACAATGAGGTCCAGCGTACCATGTTGGAGCTGATCAACCAGCTGGATGGATTCGATTCGAGAGGAAACATCAAGGTTCTGATGGCGACCAACCGACCAGATACACTGGACCCTGCCCTGCTGCGTCCTGGACGTCTGGATCGCAAAGTCGAGTTTTCATTGCCAGATTTGGAAGGACGTGCACATATTCTTAAGATCCATGCCCGATCGATGAGCGTGGAGCGTGATATCCGTTATGAGCTGATTGCGAGATTGTGTCCCAACAGCACAGGAGCCGAATTGAGATCTGTGTGCACAGAGGCGGGCATGTTTGCAATTCGTGCAAGGAGAAAGGTTGCGACAGAGAAAGATTTCTTGGAGGCCGTGAACAAGGTCATCAAGTCGTACGCAAAGTTCAGCAGTACGCCCAAGTACATGACTTACAACTAGGATCGAGCAACGCAGCTGTTAGAGTCCATACAGATTACAGAATGAATAAACATGTACAAATGGTATAAAAAAAGTGCCTTGTTCAATGATGAGTATGGACTTTTCTCTCCCGTCCACCGGGAACTATATGCATCATGTGTCTTCGTCTACAACTTGAACCCAGAATGGATCGCAGCGACACCAAAGGTCAAGTCCTCATATCCCTGACCCATGACGGTGAATCCAGCATCCTTGACCATCTTTGCAAACTCCTTCTGTGGGGGGAACTTGCGGATGGACTCGACCAGGTACTGATACGAATCCCTGTCATTGGCAACGATCTGGCCAATGGTAGGGATCACATCGAAAGAGAACACATCGTAGACCCTATTGTACACAAGATACGCAGTCAGTACTGGTGAGTATTGATAGAAAGCACTTCCCTCCTTCCCTCTTAGGAATAAAACGAAGAGGACATTTACTTGGAAATCACAGGGTTCTCGACTTTGCTGAATTCGAGGCACATGAAGCGTCCACCGGGCTTGAGGACTCTGTAGGCCTCCTTGAGAGCACGATCGATGTGTGTGACATTACGGATCCCGAAGGCGATCGTGTAGGCGTCCATAGAGTTGTCTGGGATGTGCTCCAAGTTCTCTGCATTACCCTCCATAAACGACACTTGTGAGGCTACGCAGAGATCATAGGGCGATAGAAAAGGTTCAGGTTTTTTTTTTTTTTTTTTTTTTTTTTTTTCGCTTAGTTGAAGTTAATCCCGGTAGGGGGGTCGTTTCCAACGATTATACTGTTCAGAACGTACTGTTATGATAAGGTGTCTTTGCGAAGCGCTCCTTGCCGACTTCCAGCATGTTGGGGTTGATATCAAAGACGGTGACCTGAGCAGTGTTGTCGCCGTGGGTTTCCTTGCAGTAGTCCAGGAAGCGCATAGCGATATCGCCTGTATCATATGAGCAAACAGATAAAAATCCGGGTTTAGAATCATGCAGAGAGAAAAGTACGCAATTTGGATCGATATGTTGATAAACAGCAAAGTGGTATATGACGTCCTTACCGGTGCCTCCAGCGACATCCAGTAATTTGGTTCCAGGGGTGGGGGCCAGTGTGCGCATGAAATGGTCTTTCCAGAGACGATGGACACCACCGCTCATGGCGTCGTTCATGATATCGTACTTTGAAGCGACGTTAGCAAACACTTGTCTGACTATTGAGGTGATCAATGTCCCCGCGCGTTTCTGTTAGTCTGGTTATCTAAGGCTCTGGTCTGGAAGTGAGGGATACAAGTGCAAGTCGCTGTCCGTACCAAGGGCTTCTTTCATGTTCTCAGGGACGTTCTGGAAGCCGAAATGCGTCTGTGTCTCAGCTGAGGTCTGGTTGCTGGTGTTGCTGGTGTTGCTACCGTTGCTGGCGGGAGTGTGTTGGTGGAGGACCTTGGTCATGGTTGAGAAGCCAGCGGTCCTAGAGGGCGCGACCGAGGCGACGGTGCGCCTTGCCAAAAGCTGCTTTAATGCTGTCCTGCTTGCCATTGCTTCTCAAACAGTGAATGAGGTGTGCGTGTTTGGTTTAGGAGAAAGGTTTGGCGGTAGACAGGGTATTATATTGAGCGTCGAACACAGGGGCAAGCAAGGCCACTCGGAAGAATCATGGCTGTGCAAGCCACTCTAACAACAAATTGCAGGCCGCCTGAACATGAACCTGAACTTTGATCCGCCTGGTTCTCCGCTCTGGGCGATATGCCTAGTTCATTTTCGTTTTATTCATCTTCAATGATAATGTACAAATACTGTTGTGGATTACAAGTTCGTAGAGGTGGTGCCGACGGCGCAAGATTAATGGGTTGTCTTTTCTTTTTGATCATAGCTCGTCCGGAGCTGGCCACAGGCACCCATCACATCCAATCCTCGAGGCCAACGGATCGTAGCAGGTACGCCCATGTTCTCGACGATCCGGGAGAATCCAATAATGTGGTCTCGTGGAGAGCTGGTGTATGGGCTTCCAGGCCATGGGTTGAACGGGATCAAGTTGACGTGCGAGGGAATATCCTTCAACATTTCTGCCAATGCTCTCGCTTCCTGGAAACTGTCGTTCACGTCTTTGAGCATTACATATCTAGTTGAATAAACAGTAGTTTAATAAGATTTTCCTCGATCTGTGGGCTATAACTTCAATTGTGCATTGTCCCAACTTACTCAAATGTAATCCTTTGACTGTCGCGGTTGCAGCTCTGCATCGCCCTTGCATAATCCGCGCATGCGTTCATAAGAGCACGAATCGGGAAGGTCCTAGAGAAATATCCAATTGCGGCAATGCGTGATGAGTGTCCTGGCATTTCAACAGCTCAAAATGTAGCGCTTATTCTTATTCCAGTCGCTTTCCTGTACCTGTTAATTGGTACGATCTCATCCCTAAGGCGATCATTCGTGGCATGTAGTGAGATGGCGAGACCAATTCCATCAAGTTCTGCAAGCTTCGGTAGTGCAGTGGCGACTCCGGAGGTTGACACTGTGATCTTGCTCTTTGGCAGCCCAATCCCGTCCTTGTCCGTCAGAATCTCGATTGCCTGCCTGACATTTCTGGGTTCCATAATGGAAGAAAAGAAAGGAGAGAAAAAAAATAATCTGTCGTGAGTGGGATCCTAAAGAGTTGAGGAAACAGCAAGTAGTTAAACATGTTCGGTATTTTACCTCCAATTGTAGAATGGTTCTCCTTGACCCATGAAAACGATGTTGTTGACATTGCGCTGAGCATTTTTGACCAGAGGTAAGTCGCCGTAGTCTTTAGCGGGAATCATGTATTGGCCGACAATTTCCCCCGCTGTCAGGTTGCGTAAAAGTTTTTGAGTTCCTGTATGGCAAAACGTGCACGCCAGCGAGCAGCCCACCTGACTGCTGATACACTGAGTCCCTCTTGAGCCATTCATGGGGATGAAAACAGATTCAACCATGGCTTTTGGGTCCTGAAATCCCACCAGCAGCTTCCTAGTCCCGTCCGTAGGCGAGACATGGTCCGACTATAAATTTTAAAGAAACGATAGATGGTGAGCATATCTCGGCCGTTAGCGACCAAGCTGATTGATGACAAGCCCGTACACTTTATTGGCGATGCCTACCACGATCCTTCCGTAGTCGATGGTGTACTTTTCTTTGAGCTCATCCCTGATAGCCATGGGGACATTGAGCATGTCGTCTATTGATGTAACCCCTCTCTGATAAAGAAATCGCCAGATCTGCGATGCCGTATAAGACTTCACACCAGGGATCGTCGTCAGCTCGTCCTTGAGTTGCTGCAAACTAAGTCCAATGAGGTTCTTCTTGTCCCAATCCCGAGTAGACGAAGGTGTGGACTGGGTCAAGTCCAGTCGTGGACTAACGGATACCGGCTTGTTCCTGTGGCTAGTCGAGTCAAACGTCCGAGGTCTCCTGAGAGCCGCTGTGGTTACTGTGCGGACAGAGACCGCTTTCTCAAAAGGGCTGCGACATAGCGTCCTTGGCGAGGAAATCCTGTTAAACGACTGTACAGTAATATGCGAGTGGGAGCATGTCCATCGCTTCCAGATCGAGCAAGACGACATTAGCGAAGAGGGTTGATGTAGGTGCCTGAGAAGAGTTGGTGGCAACAAGTCCGAAGTCTTTTTTTTTTTATTCTTTTCTGTAAATAAATATCCAGTCACCAATTTACCCCCACAATGTCAAGGGACCTCTTTATCGCTTTGCTTGCCTCTTCCTTCTTCCCTTCCCTTCACAATCCAATCGCAAACATCAGTTCACGCATCAACCACATAACATCTCTTGTTTTTGATCTTGCTTTTTATTTTTTTTTATTTTTTTTATTTTTTTCAAGCTTGAACCTGTTCCCCATCTACTCTTTTGTGAGTTATCCAACCTGGCGACCCCAACCATTCCAGTCTCCTCTGTCGATCAGGCAGAAGCAGCAAAACTATACGCGGAACAATACCAGCAATACGCGCAGCAATACCAAGCGTGGTAAGTGCACCAACCGAGGATTGCCACTGGCGATCGTTGTTGTTAAGCACTTTTCGATGACTGGATGCTGCAAAATTGAATGCAATACTGATCATGTACGACGGCTTGGCTTCATTATGACTCAGGCTGGCAGCTAATCCAGGATATCAGCAACCCCAAGGGCCACCAGGAGTAGCACCAGCAGCGCCTGCAGCACCTGCCACATCAGACTACTCTGCATACTACCAACAGTATCAGCAACAGCAGCCACAAGCCCAGTCTGCGTCCCAAGGACAGCCTCAGCAACCAGCTACTTCGGCGGAGGAGTACGCCCAGCAGTACGCAGCGTATTACGCGCAGTACGGTTATACAGTACCAACTACTTCAACCACTCCAGGTCCTGCTTCCGCTCCAGAGGGAGCCTCTGCTTCCACAGCACCTTACAGTCAGACTCAGCCTTATCAAGGCTACTACAGCCAGCAAGGAGCCCAGCAGCCCTATTCCTACCCGACTTCTTCCTCTGCCACTCAGGCTCCGGCATACGCCTACCCCGGTTATCAGGCATCAGCTCCCGGCACCCAGCCTCCGTATCAGCCAGTCCCTGGCACCTCACTAACCTCTTATCCTCCTTATTCTTATCAACAGCAGCAGCAGGCGCCGCAACAGCCTCAGCAGTCAGCTTATTCATCTTCTCCCTATAGCGCAAATCCACCTAACCAGCCCTCCTACTATCAGTCGTATCCTACGCAATCAGGTCCCTCTCATTCTAGCAACGGTCCAGGAAACCAAGGGTCCTACCCCAAGCCTTCGTTTGATTATCAGGCATTTCAAAAGCAAAAGCACCTGGAGGCAGAGCAGCGACAGCAGAGGCACCAGGAGGATTTGAATAATCAACAAACGTATCAAATTCGCGATAAGCTTCATAACACGCACCTGGGCGGACAGGAGACTACAGTCGGGTACGTCCATGATTCTTATTGCTACAACATCATCGAATTGGTTGTTTTTGCTAACATCTTGGTCTGTTCTTTAGAGGAGAAAACGGCATGGGAAAGACAAAGCTCGAGAGTAAGTTGCGCAGACATCTAAAATGCCTCACTTTTTATATTTTTATTCATTTTACAAATTGAGACTTGTCCTTGTTATGATATTGTTATGATATTAATTGCTTTCTCATCACCACTGTAGAGCCCGCGTACTTGTCGGTAAAGTCCAAAAAAGTGAAGCCATTAACGACCAACGTGTTAGACTCCAAGGAATCTGCACAATCAGCGAAAAAGTCGGACGAATGGCCTCAAACATTGAAGGATTACGTGCAGCGCTACTTTGCAACGGTAGTCGAGGAGGACCATGCCGAGGCACAGAACGAGTTGAAGGAACTTGTTGGCAAATTTCACAGCCAGGGAAAGCTTTGGGACGTGGACTGGGAGAATATGGAGGTGCCACGGTACGTATCCAGGCGATAATGTTTTGACGTTCGATATTGCGCCTTGATCTTGTGATTTATTTACTGATGTCTGCGATTCTCTGTCACATTGCCGCCTAATAGTAAGTTCCGGAGAAAAAGAAGGTAATCCTGTCATTTGCATCGTTGAATCCTATCAACATGTTGATTGATGATTCATTTTCTAATCTTTATAATCACGCTTTGGTATCTTTCAGCCTTAATAGCCCTTCTCCGGAATACGAGACCCTTGGTGATGAGGAGCGAGCTAGGCGCGAGAAAAGAATGCGTCGGTTCGAAAAGTCCAAGGATGATGTTCCTATGAAAAAACCTGCTCGCGTTGTGTATGCCCCACCTGTCAATAACAATGATGTTATTGACTGGGATGCTCAAACAATCGTCGGCACTTGCACCAAGCTGGAAAAGAACTATTTAAGATTGACTTCGGTAAGTATGCAGGACAAGTGGGTTGTGCTGACTTCGACTCAATATTGACAATACTACTTTTTCTCGCATAAACTAGGCACCTGATCCATCCACTGTCCGACCAGTCCCTGTACTCATGCAGACGCTTGAGCTCTTGAAGGACAAGTGGCGCCAGGATCAAAATTATGCTTACATTTGCAATCAGTTCAAGAGTGTTCGGCAAGATTTAACTGTAAATAAGACTGGTATTGCCAGAGAACGATGCGACTCGCATGTGGAAGCGATCCTAGAACATGCCAATACTCACTTTGTTGCTTTGTTTGTAATCCATAGGTTCAACGTATCAAGAATGACTTTACGGTGACAGTCTACGAGATCCACGCAAGAATTGCTCTTGAGAAGGGTGATCTCGGCGAGTACAACCAATGCCAGACTCAGTTGAAGCAGCTTTATCAGTACAACCTCAGGGGTCATATCATGGAGTTTACTGCTTATCGAATCTTGTACCTGCTCCACACTCGCAATCCTTCCGGTGAGCATTTTATCATGAATGTGCAAATGTTCATCTTGTGTTGAAGCCAGCGCTGATGAAATTATCTTGTGTCTTACTGATATATAGACATCATCGCAATGCTTGCTTCGTTGACGCCGGCTCAGAAGGAGGATCCAGCGGTAAAACACGCATTGCAAGTTCGCACTGCCTTGGCCACATCGAACTACTACTCTCTGTTCAAGCTGTACCTTACTGCACCGAATATGGGCGGGTATCTGATGGATCAATTTGTCGAGCGAGAGCGAGTCCAGGCCATGAAGGCGATTTGCAAAGCGTGAGTAGCTCTTTTGATCCTTAATCTCCCTCGGCGATTCTCCCCCTTTTATAACGCTTAGCACTCAATACTTTGCCTTTGAATCTGTCCTTAGATATCGACCGCACATTGAGGCGTCATTCTTGACTTCGACATTGGGATTTGTGAGTCAGGATGAGTGCAACAGTTTTCTAAAGTCGATTGGCGTTTCTCAGTGTTTGAATCAGGATGAAGACTCAGCAACGGGGAAGAAGCGACATCAGTATCTTGATACGAAGATGGCGCTGCCGTATGTGCTAGAGGCAGGAAAGAAGTACCAAATGATTGACATCAAGGGCCAGATCTAAGAGGCATGATGGATCGGACGAAGTGGAGCGAATCAAAACAAGAAAGGCGATACATCGAGTCAGGCAGGATCAAAGTCGAGGATCATTTTCCGGATCGCCTATCAATGCCATTTGCCTATAATATTTGTTCGGCGGAAGAAATCAGGGATCGATTTATTTTCAATCCAGCTTTGTTTTTGTCCAATGCGAACTGGATGAAGTGGCCTCAGGACTCCCAACATTGGAGCCTATGGCAATTCGATTCAACATCATCGGCTGGTTCCGAGAGAAAGGAAGGAACAGGGCAAAACTTGTTTTATTATATCCGTTTCGTTTTTGTTTATATAGGCTTTTATTACTACGGTAGTTTTTCTGTTTTTGCCTTTGTTGTTGTAAAAATAAAGCTGTGTCCATTGCATACCAAAATATATAATCCTACAACCCAAAGTTTGATGGTTAGACAAACATGTCGTTGTACATCGTAGGCAGGTGAATCAAATAGACAAGGCAAGACTTACACTAACGACCATAGTTAATATGTGCCGTTCCAGTCGGCGCTTTTTGGCTCTTGATGAGTTGTCGGTTCAGCGCGTCGAGCCACTTGAAGTCCTCTACCCATCGAAGGGCTGCGTTAGCTATGTTCTGGCCAGCGTTGTGGTCCCAATCGCGCTGAAGACCGGTAGTAGGGTTCAATTTGCGTGTTAAGTCATATTCCGACGGCTGACGATCTCCACATGCCGGGTCAGGGCACACGACCGAGCGGCCCTGAGTCTCGACTCTCTTGTAGAATCTGCAAAAAGATATCGACGTCCGGAGTTCGTCAACGCAGCACATCAGCATCCCCATCCCGGTAGCCTATATGCACAGCAGTGTTTGTAGCAGTAAAGTGTCAGCGACCACTATATATCGTTTGCCATCCTTCATCAATGCAAATAAAACGTTACTGCAGTTTCCACCTACCTGAGACTGCAGCCGCGATATGAACCTGTTCGACTTGACCAGCCCTCCGCCCTTGTCCCTGAAGTCGCCATCGCCAATAACGACCATAGGCCGTCGCTGATCAGTCTTTGCCCTCATGTACGCCGTCCTAAGCATCCCGCCGATTGCGCGTCCTACCTCGGACTTCTCCCGTTGTTCCATGCGATAACGAGCGACCTTCAGACCCTTCGATCCGTAAAAGCCCCTCAAATCTTGCTCAACCGCCGCGTTGGTCCAAGCACGCCCAGGTCCAGCAATAAAAGACTTCTGATACACGGCGAATAGCATACGCATTTAGTGAAACGGCATAGGGTCTATAATGGACTTTTAAGTGAATTCTGTACGCGACACTGGATTTGGGACATTATGTTTCTGCTTCTTCCCATGCTTGACACTTGTACACACACACATCCTTTCTCCCAACCCCCCAACCGATCAATAATCAACCATCCATCAAACCCTGCACTAGTTTTCAGGCACACCTGACCGCCAGTCATGCCTCATAATACCAGCAAAAGACCGGTACCACAGGAGCCAGAGCAACAGGGAGCTATCGCAGATTGCCTTTCAGGTTCAGCTCCATTCAGATATGCAGCCGTTCTCTCAGCAGAGGTGCCCAAGGAGATAGCGTTGTCTGTCAAACAAGGCTCCATCAGCACAAGCACCGGGAAAAGACCAAGGTGAACTACGCAGTGAATGCTGAATGAATAACGGACTTCTTGATAAACTACGTGTTCCAAAAAGAGGTAGCGAGGCACGTTAATGCGGACGTCGGTTAGATTGCACAAGTTGGTGTGTTGCCGCTGAATTCGTCAAACGTGTTGTGGACGCCACCCCCGCCCTGGGAAACGTCTATATCGCCGTCGAACGTGAATGCGACAGAGTGGGCAATCGCATAGGCCCCGGAAGCCACCTCGCCAGCGTCAGTCAGGGATAACGGTAGCGACGACGACGACCACACCAACAACAACAGTGATGATAATGGTGATAACGATGATAGCAGTGACGGCGGTGACGATGACAACGACCCTGCGGGACCCACAACCGGTGCCGTTGCCATTGCCGCTTCCAGGCACATCACCAAGATTTCCAGAGTCGAGAGAGCATCACAAGGTAGATCAACCCTCTGTGTATTATATATCCGTATCGTTTCCTGTTGGCTGTTTGTATGTTTATTTATTGTTCTTTCGTTCGCTCTAGTACTCATCCATTCTTCCTTTTGTGTGTTTTCATATAGTCGTCCAAAACGCACAGTTGGACAAGAATGGTCGCAATACGATCCACGTCCCACCTAGCCTTTCAACAATGGAGAACTATATGAAGGCTCTCACGTTCTTGTGGAAATAACAGAGTGCAGACTATCTGGCATATCTTAACCTGACTCCCAGCCATCGGAAGAACCTTGTATTACGGAACACCATAAAGCAATATGGCGAAAACTTGGTCTATACGAAAACAAAAAAGGACGAGACGCGTACAAGCACTTGCTCCGTACGCGACCCGTATACGGCGAAGCAGCTTATCCAGATGGCTTCATTCACATGTCGGAAGCTCCTGGTACTCAGGAGGGTGGGCAAGCGCGTATACGATCAAGCACGGTTTCCGCACATTCGCGAGCATTTGAGCATACTGGCACGACACCATATGCTGTTACGTGACGAGGATATGCGCAACCTGATGCTGTCCGACGTCTTTAGCGTTCAAACGCGGGCATAACGTCCCTAGATCGGCCCTGGCTTTAGGGATTGTCTTCTCTCTACCAAGAGGAAAGACCAACCAGCGCGGAGTCAATATGTACTCAATAGTATATTGCCACCGGAACTTTGTTCGCTGTACAGTTGCCGCCGCATTTGGATAGTGCATGCTTGAGCGTTTTCAAGTAAGCATCCGATTGTATCAGTCCAGTAAATGCCATGCTTTATTTCAAGCTTTGCGCCATGTTGCTAACTCATTCTGACCATTCCATGTTATTAATTTTCCCCGGGTAGAGAACGAGCTCGTTCCTAACTTCTCTGACGCAGATGATTGGCACTCTATCCAAGTCCTCAGGTCGGTCGGAACTCTACAGAAGATTCTCAATAACCGAACAAAGGCGATTACAAACCAAGCCTAGAACGATATCGCTGTGCGGGTCATGCGCGCCTGCTGAGTGTACTCTCTCAAAGTCACTCACGCCGGACGTCATGCTGGAACGTCAGAGGCATACCACCTCGGCTTGGACCTTGACCATATCCGTCACCTCGGCCGCTGGAGTACGGTCCAGATGAAGTCCTATTATGCTCCCAAGTTGCCTACGATCGGAGCGTTCTGCATGGCTCGTTTCAGGAAAGACGAACCATACTTTATTGAGCGCGATCTAGTGACGCCGCCATTACAGCTCCGGCGCCTTATCTTTCCATGGATCGAGGATACCTTTGTGAATGACGAGGGTCTATCGTGGAAGACGCCGTCCTGGATCGAAGAGTGCGACAAGGAGATGTTGGGAGCAGACCCAGATGTTAGTACAGAGCGACGCCCGTTTTGTTCCTGCCGAGCAAACGATCTTGAACAAGAGCATGTCAACCAAATCTGACAATAGCGCGCTGGTCGACCGCGTTGGGTTCCTTAAGGTACTTGTTCGCTTGCGGCGTGTTATCCTTCAGGATACTGGCTTGTATTTGAAGCCGAACGCGAATGATCAAACTACAAACGAACAAACAAACGAACAAGCAAACGAACAAACAAATGAACAAACAAACGAGCAAAGAGAGGAGGACAAGTGAGAGACGCATAGATTAGGAGGGAGGAGGCAACGAGGGAAGAAAGGAAAGGACTGTCGTGGGGACACGCGCGTCAGGGCATACAGCAACAGCACACTCAAACTAGACACAATGCCAAAAAGCGGAAAAGGCAAGGAAAGAGCATGGCGAGACGGTGGATTTCCTGCGCAGAAGCAATTCACTTGGCACAAACTAAGGTTTGACTGTAATTTCGTAAGGTCGCGCACCAAGGGTCCGGCATAACAAACAATGACAGGGTCTGAGCATCAAAGTGGCTGTGCTGCAGTGTCCCGCTTATGGCCCAGCGCCTAGACTTCAGGGACAACTGGGCATTAAAAAACGCCTTCCCGCCGTGGAGAAGGCGGGGAAGGAACGCGTCTTGGCGTCATAAGCGACAATGGCTCATTCTGCACAGATGATATGCGACAGACGGGGTTCTGTATACATAAGTCTCGCCTGCCTCTGGAGCTCGTATATCTCTCTTCTTGTCTCTGCTCTACTCTTTTTTCTTCCGGACATTCTCCTTGCATCTTTTCCTCTTTCCCTTCTCTCCTCCCCTCATATCTTCAACATCGTTCAACTCTAAGCATTTTTTTTTTCATCCCACTCGTAGCTCGTCTTTTTTACATCCCATACTTCAGCATCAACTCTGGGGCACAAAAGATATTAATCACAGCACACAATGGCATTCCGATCCCGTACATCTCTCTACTTCTTGCTCCTCGCCATCCTCGCCCTCTTCGTCCTCGTGGACACTCACTCGCACGTCGAAGCCCTCCCGACCTGAAAGCGCGCCGCTCCGCAGGACATCGCCTCTGCTCCTGCCTCGACATCGTCATCGTCGACAAATCTCCACAACGGAACCGCCACCGCCCCACGAAAGAGCCCACGAAATCAGCGTCAAGAAGAAAAAAGAACGCGGTGGTGAGGAGGAACCCGTTCTTGATCCAGAACCTCGAAGGGGCGGGCATGATGCGACACATTCGGATTTGGTGCGAGCATTGGGAGTCGTGTCTCAACCTGTCGTGGCGGAGAGACGGAAGAGAAGGCGCGAGGCCAAGGCGAGGAAGGTCTAGGAACTAGAAACGATGTACGCGGAGGCGGAGTACGTATATAAAATGCGTAATGCGCACTGTAGATCTTGAGCGCAAAAGATTGTCTTGTATATGTGTATATGTATATAAATGGATTGCATAGCCAGGTTTTCGTGCTGTTGCTAAAAGAAAGGATGCCCAACGACCCTCCTCTCCTCACTTTGTCCAAAAGGCAAAGTAATGTATATATATTTTTACATATGGGCTTTTTCATATCTTCAAACGTCTTCCATGTCCTGGACTGGATTATGTTGTGACACACAACACTTGTGGGACATCCACTCGCGATTCCGGAATAAATGAAGCAAATTAGTTCAGGGTGCATGTCCCATCCTTAATTAACGGAGGATGAGAAGGGCAGAAAAGGATGTTGTTCTTCCGAAAAGATCTAAAGAACAATGAGCTTAATCTCAGCGGATCGTAGCAGCAAGTTTACTCTACTGCTTACAATATTCCGTTCAATAAAAGTCGTCTGCACTGGATTTATTTCTTCCAGCATTTGAAATTAACATTAGCAGGCACCTCATGAAGCATTTCCGCTCCACAAGACGACCCCACATAGTATGATTCAGGACTCGAGGGTCTATTCGTATTTAACTAATTAACTAAAAGTCGGAAAAGGCGGTATTCGTTGCCTCTGGCACGGATTCTGACTTTGAGACGTTCAGCCATAGTCAACATTTATGGGCCCACAATACTCCGTGACCCTAGTTTGATCTCTCCATTGTTCATCGCTTTCGCTCCCACTCTTTGGTTTTTCGAACCTATTGAGTGCTATAATTTGTGCTCTTGGCCATCACTTTTTAAATTTATGAACTTGCCATGGACAAAGACTGCTCTGTATATTGTCTTCAGAAAACGCAATCCATGCACTAAAAGATTGGCAATGAATAAAAGACAAGACACCGTCGCTAATCTCCTATTTGCTCCACCTCCGCGTTTCCAGCAAGCGAAAAGACATTCGCCGAATCGACCGGCTTTGCTGACTGTACAGCGAGAGGATCAGTCGTGGCGAAGATATCGATCATACTGTGGTTTGTTGGTACCTTGAGTTTACGCGCCGCGGACGCCATACTAACTAGCTTTTTGCTTGCCTCGCGGAAGCTCAAAGGCGGAACCGGCTTGACCACAGCGCCGCGCTGCTCTAATAGACGCATATATTTCCTGCTTAAGCCTTGCACGTTCTGGATAGAGGTATTTGACACGATAAGTCTGTCATGCATCGAACTCCAATGCAGGCGCACCTGATAGCGATCCTCCCCTTCTATGACCTGCCATATGCGAACAGACATATCCTCACAGCCGGTTGCGAAATAGGTACCGTTTGGATTAGCGTTCCAGGTGATGCTTGTGATGAATCCATGGAAATCATCAACAACTGCCAAACAATGACCCGAATCCACATCCCACAGCCGCACCGTCCCGTCCCGACTTCCCGAGGCGATCTGCTGGCCGCTAGGCGAATACATCACGCTCGTAACATAGTCGATATGGCCGCTTAAGATGGGACCGGGTGCACCGGTTTGCGCATCCCATAGTCGCACCGTGTTGTCGCTACTGCCCGAGGCGATCTGCTGGCCGCTGGGTGAATACACCACGCTCGTAACACCGCCGGTATGGCCGCTTAAGATGGGACCCGGTTCACCGGTTTGCGCGTCCCACAGTCGCACCGTCGTGTCCCAACTGCCCGAGGCGATTTGCTGGCCGCTAGGCGAATACACCACGCTCGTAACCCATTCGGTATGACCACTCAAGGTGTGGGCTTTTGCCCAAGTCGAAGTGTCATACACGCTGATCGTACCGTCGTCGAGACCTGCCACACAGAACGTCCCATCTGGCGAATACGCGCAGGAAAGCACCCCGCAATCTTCTGAGAGATACGGCCATTCCCTAAACTGCACACCCGCCATCTGTGCATGGCTCAATTTGGCCTGACGCAGCCAAATATTGCGGATATTGACTTTTCTCAAATCTGCCCCTTGTAGCTGAGCAGAATCGAATTGGCCGCCACTCAGGTCTGCTCCTGGAATCTGGATGCCTTTCAGATCTGCACCGTTAAACAGCATCCCAGCTCTGACCAATATTGTGATCGCATTGGCCGCCGCCTTACGTGCCTCTTTGTCGATTTTGGAGCACTCAATCGCTGCGAGCAGCTGTTGCTTGAAGAGAGGTTCCTGTTGGACACGCTCTGCTAAAAAGTGCAGAATTGACGGCTCGTCCACAAAGCATCTCCGTGCCAAGGGCGAATCGAGCACGACCTTTTCAATGGCTGCCGCCGGTTCTTCTACAGCAGTCCGGTTTTCAAAGCTCATCACGGAATGGACGCTCCCTCGACGTTGCAGGGCTTGAGGTAAGGCCGCGCGACTTGCGTTCTCTCCGTCTCGCGGCTCAAACACCGCTCGGGCCAAGCAGTATTCCAGCAGTGATTTATGGATAAACCGGTACTGATTGCCGCTACGCGTCAGAGGACAGGCTTCCAGCAGGAGCTGATTCTCGTCTTCTCGGGAGAAAAACTGTTCCTTCCACGTCTCTTTATCTCGTTTGCGCGAATAGGCCGCCACCGGATTACCTGCCTGATGTTCGTAAATTGCACTGGCCAAGTCCTTGAGAAAATCCATGCCATCCTGAGTAAAGCCTTCGTCGTTCAGCTTCTCAAAGTTTGCCCTCGCTTGAGGGCTCAAGTCTTTGTTCCCAAGCCGCTTCTTGCCGCGCTCTAGCCACTGCTCCACAAACTGGTCATACAATGCGACTCTAGTGACCCAGACGGCCGAGAGATCTTGTCGTTGATCCACTATGCGCGGCAATACCTCCATGGACAGCGTCAACATAAACGGGTTCTTGACCAGATCCTGCAGGCTGGGAATCAGATTGAGAGCCTTCAAGTAGTCCGCCACCTGCCAGAGCGGGCTCGTCGTGGACACATATTTCATTATGTATTCTTGAATTTGATCCATAGAGAATGGTGCAATGACCGCTTCTTGAAACGCTGGCTCTGCTTGGTGATTGCGATCTGCTGGCTGGAACCGATCCCGATAATCGAGCCCAAGGTACTCGCTGCGGCAGCTAATGACCATCTGAGCGCTCCATTCTCCCACCTGGTTCAGTTGGTTGCTCGTGTACAGGTTGTGTGTCTGCTGACTCTCATCATATCCGTCACAAATCAAGATGAATTTGCGGTGGTCTTTCAGCTCTCGGATCTGGGGCTCGGTAAACTCTGCCTTCCGTAGATGTTTGGCGATCAGATCCTGTTCTGGCTTGTCAATTGCGGGTAAGCTGATAAAGAGCGGAATTATGCCTTCCTTTTTCTTATAGGCATCCCACAGGTCACACTCGAGTTGCCGGTTAAAGGTCGACTTGCCTCCACCCGAATCGCCTAGCAGGAGCATCACCTTACGGCAACTGCTCAGGAAGCCTTTAACTTCTTTTGTCAGGTCGAACAGGTTGTCATCGGACGCCTACAAGTTAGCCTTGGCTTGAGGGGGGATGTAAACGGCTCCGCCTCGTTCCTCCAATCCTTGCTTTCTCAGTCGTCTCAGGTCGGCTTCAACATCGGGTTTGTTCTGAACAAGATCAAGCAATGATGACGACGCGATGGTTGATAAGGCAACCTGCAGTCGATGCAAGCTTCGATTTTCCTTTTGGCAATCCTGATAAAGAATCCTTTTCGTCTCATCGCCATCCAATTCCAGCTCTTGCAACAAAGATTCGACACCTACACCATGTATCGCATAGACGAGAATAGAATATAGTACAGCTATTAGTCTCTGCTCGGTGGTGAACTCCATACTTCATGATAAAGCAAGAGCCACTCACGCATCCGTTCATCATACATACTTGGCATAGCTGAGCCAGATGTCGAAGCCAACTGCATAAGAATGTGAAGGATCCATTGCTTGACGAGGGCCTGCTGGCCCCACACTACATCGTTTCGGTATATCTCGCCCAGAAACGCAACAGCACCTTGGCGAGACTCGATGTTCCATAGTGAATTGGCGGCAAGGTCCCCCAGCCGCTGGCATACTCCTAGTTGAAAGGCTAGGTCACGCCGGCAAGGCGCTTCACAGACAAGAGTCTTGAACTTGGCGAGTTGACCGTCTCGAAGCAGTGTGTCTGTCCCGCGCAGTGCTGTATATCAGGCATGTTTCTTGTTGAAGCTGAGACTGACCTTGAGAGATTCCAACAGTCCTTGTCCACTTTCGGCCAGTGCGCTCACACCTTCATAGCCGATTTTCGCCACCTGGATCACCTCTCCCAGTCCCTCCTGAAGATGTCCGAGCCCTGTGATGAAGCCGTTGACGTCCAGGCCTTTTACGGCGCTAACTATCCCCGAGACGCCCTTCAAAACAATTTCAGTGCGCTGCATCGTTGCTTGCCAAGGTGATTCGTTGTCTGGGACACACTGCAGCGCTTGAAAAGCATAGGCAGCCTGGTACACCAAGTAAGGGTCGTTGCTGCTTTGCAGCCCATTCAAATAGACAGAGAGTGGCTCTTGGAGCTCTACACGCTTTAAGTCTGAGATCTTGGTATCGGCCATGGCATCCAGGACATTGGACACTGCAAGCGTGAGACGGCAGATGTGATCTGAAGACTGAGTATGAGTATCCTGTAGGCGGGTGTTGAGGTTGTGCAGGATCGCGACTAGGTCATCCGAGTCGAGGTAGCCCTTGGGAGCGCTTTGGACCAACTGTGCCAGCCCTTCGAGGGACTGCACATCCAGCAGGCTGGACTTGTCAACGCCATCGACAAATAGCATGAGTAGAGAGTGGAAGTATTCCTTTTCAAGAACTGGGGCCAGACACACGACTTCTGCGACAGCCTTAGCATCCTTGAGCTCATCGCGAGCGAATGCCCGGATCACATCTGTCGCCAGCGTCCTGAGTCTCTCTTTCTCCTCTGCATTCCCCTCTGTGAATTTCACCCAATTTCCTGCAGCTGGTTCAAAGACCTCTTCAGGTGACAGCGTCACTTGCAGAAGGCCAAGGCAGTAAGCGAGCTGGGAAGTATTACTGAGTCGCTTATCTGCCTCTGGTAACGCGATCTTGATGGTGGACTGACAGATGTTATCAGGAAAGATATTCTCAGGGACCCGTGCCATGTCGCGGCAGGCACTGTCGGTGGCAGAGAAACTTACAGGACCTGAATCTTTTGTAGGACGCACATGGCTGTTGAAATCAGAGGACAGTCAATAAAGCGAGAGATGCGTTAGGTGCGACGTACGGTATAGCCGGCTAATGCGAACAGGTACAGAGCAAGTTCCTGTTACTTACCCCCACTTTTCTGCCCTGTTGTAGCTGACCTGTGCCATTTCATTATATCCTAAGCTCTCCAGTAGTCTGGCATGCTCGAGACAGGCCCCGACGAATCCATCGCGTAGGGCTTGATCCTCGACGGACAGGGGAGTTGTAAGAGTCTTTTTCGCTGCTCTTTTCATTCGGGATAAAGCAATTTCCCGATCCTTGGTTTTGCGCGCATTCTCCACGTAGATGTTGGTGAGCTCCAGTTCCTTTTGTGGTGAAAGAGTCTTTCGCGAGGACGAAAAAGTTCTGTCAAACATGTTATTTCTCTGAGGGCGTCTCTCCTGTTATCATAGAGCGGATGGCGGCGATATTAGTGACCTTGTGGTTGATCGATATACTTGTGCGAGTAGCCAGTATGCCAGTATACGTACTTACTTGACAGACACCTCAGTAACGCGATGCGAGTCATTAAGTCGCAGTGGACCGGTATATTACAGACGTAGAGGCAGCAGAATGAGCTGTCGTCGTAAATCAAAACATTAATATCCATAGCAGCTGCATGAACCAGATCATATGTGGCTACTCTGTCAAGCGATGGCGCCCTACCTTGGAAGTGTCTATTCGACTCTTGTTTCCTTTGACTGGATGCAGAGGTAGTCCTGAAGATTTATCCTCCTCGTGCCTCCTAGCAGCGATACCAACTGCCCGTTGTGAAGCATGCAGGGTTAATAATCTTATGACATGCCTATAGGCTACTATCGACTGACAAGAAACAGTGCCTCACCTCAACAGGAGTCTGTTTCTCGAGTTCTTTCACCAGCCGAGGAGATGGTCCGTCCCTGTCCAATGTTCTCTACAATTATTTGTTTAAGGCGGTCTGCACACGAACAAGGCAGTCGAGTGGAGTGATATTCGCTTCCCTCGTCAGTTCTAGCAGATTCCTGTGAGCATGAAAGAAGGGATTATTATCCATTGCACATGAATGGCTGTTCTCGTGATCTCGGCCATTCTAGCATTAACACTCTTGGCTCGACTGTGGTTGTTCAGGTACATTCAGGGATGGGACTTTGACAGATAAACTGTGTCTTTGTTACCAATGAGTCGCCGCTGGGCTGTGCTTATTGAGATCGAACAGAAACGTACGGGAGACAGACAGAAGAGCGAGAAAGCAGAGACGTGCGAGAGGCAGACAGAAGAGCGTGAAAAGTTGAGAAAGCTAAGAGGCGGTTCCTGATGGATTAAGGGAGGGAGAATCTGGGAAGAAGGGAAAGTGGGAAAGAGAGGAAAAGAGTGCAAAGACACACATCCATCGTTGCAGCATCCGCCAAACGGAGCCATGTTTGGGGCCCTCGCCCTCGTGTAACGTGTGAGCTCTCGGATGCAAAGGAAAGAAGGAAAACAAACTGAGAATTGTGCAATTAGCCACCGCAATGTTCCTTGCTCATCCTTTCCCGCCGCTTCAGCATCATTCTGACTTTGAGGCGTTCAGCCATAATCCAACAGATGATAGCTTCGGACCATTGCCTGCTCAGGCAGGCACAAATACCAATTATCCGAAGGAGCGGTTCCTCTCGTACTAAGTTCACTTACTATTGCAACAACACCATCAGTGGGGCGAACCTAACCTGTCCTACGACGGTCTAAACCCAGCTCACGCTGCCTATTAGTGGGTGCACAATCCAACGCTTACTGAATTCTGCTTCAGTATGATAGGAAGAGCTGACATCGAAGGATCAAGAAGCAACGTCGCCATGAACGCGTGGCTGCTCTAGTCTGTGTTCCTTCGGTGCTCAGAATTATTTCTTGCATAGACCTCTGCAAGTGTGCTATATTGTAACAGTAGTAGAGCTCCAGCTCAACTCGTGGAGATACAACTTCTTGCACAGTTCATATCTCCTGTAACCGCTGCTGCATTATATATTTTGTAACATGGCCCTCTAAGTGTGCGACATATGCACATATGCCTCTACAGACATGCGACTTACTACACTGACTGGTTGATGCATCCTCAACAGCTGCTTAAAGCTCGACGCTCGATTCAATATATCCTCTTTATCATAGATGTATTAGTAAACGTCGTCCCCCTGAGCAGCGGTTGTTGAGCTCTGGTACTGATGCCGACCCTGACTGGCCATGGTCAACCAGTTGATGCTGCTTAGTAAATACTGGAAGGACTGGTGTCATTCTTGGCAAGCGAGGATGTAGTGAAGATCTTGCTTGCTCAGGAAGAAGGCGATGTGTTCCCTGGTCTCTGGGGGGTCGAGTGGTCAGAGGGACACCTTGGGATGGATCTGGACAGAAGAGGGCGCGGGGGAGGAGGGTAGAAGTGGGGGAGAGACATATGAGAGAGTGCGCGCTTTATACACGGTGGAATAGAAAGCTGGCCACATTAAGATGAGGTTTGCCCTCCATAGGCGCCGCGCAACAGTATCTTTAGGCTTCCTACCGCCCTAAAAGCACTGTCTTGTCCTTATTCTTGCCTCCTCTGTTACATACTTCTCAGCGGGAGCCTACTTTAGGTTCTGCTTTCCTTATGTATCTTCTTCCATGATTGTCTTTTTCATGACTTCCGCTACTTGTTCTAAGGCATTCAAACGACTGGCTCCCTCCTCCAAGGCAGTCGCCCTCAAGGTATAAATACCAACCATTCAAGAAGCTCTCTCGTCAAAAAGTAAATATCTCTTTATTCCCAGGGTATGGTGGCTGTATTCGAGCTTGGAGGCGCTGCTCATGGTGTCGATGCCTTTAACAAATCGGGTTGGCAGGACAGGGATATCAGGATTGAACAATAGACAGCTGCAGTAGAAGCTATGCGGCAGCCTGCCGTTCAGTGCCGCTAGCCTTTTGGGACGACGCGCGGGTAGAGTCCTGGGCTTTGTCGTTTTGCTTTAATGGTGCGTCCATGAGCATCCTTGCTTTATTGCTCGACCTGCTATCACCGATGTCGGTGAATGCTGACAGACTCCTCACAGTCCAAATGATCTTTCACAACTGGTTATGGCCCATCAAGAGAAAATGCATGACCTGTGTACGCAGTTCTTGTCGATCAAAGGCTTTCTTCTCCCTCCCCCACCAGCGCTTTCCTTTTCTTCTGGTCAAACCATCCCCACACACTCTGCTATTCTTTATCAGAATGTAAGTTCCCCATCCATTCAGCTTGTTCGAGTCCAGCAAGCCATAAATGACACCACCCAATAACCAATCTCTGCATTGCCGACCAAGGATCGGAGCAGCTCACGACGTTGGGGGCGAGCAACACTCGCGCGACCGCGCTTTCGCGGCCGACTCTGCAGGGTACGAAGAGTCCAGTGCCTGGTGCAGTGCCGGGGCCTGCAGAAAAAGGCGTTTAATATCTAACAGAACTATGCACTGAACTAAGGATGAGGGCATCTATCAGCAAGAAGACGTTGTTTCTGTCGTCCGTGATCAGCAAGACGTCCTGGTCCCATCAGACGAGCCTCCCTCTTTTTCAGAGGGTACGAGATCAAGACTTGATGTCCCATCCTCAGACGATGGTCTGAAGGATCCTGACCTGTAGGTCGCTCTTTATATCCGGCTCTAAATGACGAGCAATACTTGACTGAACCTATGTTCATCACATGTTAGCACGCATAAACCCGCCCTTGAGGTGGCGAACGAGCCTCGACTGGCGCAAGCACCTCAGACGTGAGTGTATACCGGAGCTTGTTCGCCCGTTTATTTCTTTATTTGTCGTTACGGTTGCTGGGAACTCATTGAACGGCATATGGCCGTCGCTTTTTGCTGCAGGAATGAAATAGTCCAGCCTACTTATAAGCGCGATCCAACGAGTGTGGACGAGCAAGGCGCCGAGCAGACTGCCTCAGACCAGACGCAAGGGCGGGTGACAAACCGGGTTACTCGCAGGGACTTGGTTGCTCATGATCGCAAAAACAGATGCCCTAGCCGCGTCTTCATTTATTCGATCCGAATTAGAGCGGCTCCTCTCTCATACACCACAGCGGCTCCTTACTTTTTCAATGCAGGCCCAATCCACACCACGCCTACTTACAACGTCCTCCTGCTCGGCCAGACGCAAGTCGGGAAGAGCACCTTTGTTCAAGCGGTCAGAAAATATGCAGACCCAAACTGCAAGATCGATTTCCAGACTACACCACGCGATCCGGTTTCTTATGCTCAAAGATCCTTGAAATAAGTCCCCGATAAATACACATTGCTTTAGCACGTTGGGTGCAGGTTTACTTGAATCCTTGAATTTTTCTTTTTTAATTGTGATATGGTAAATAAAGGGTATGTTACAAATCTAAAAGCGCTATTTGTTGTTGTTGTTGTTGTTGTTGTTGTTGTGAGCATAGATGCAAGGTATCGTTCTATATGTGTAGTATTGGCAGCAATTTTGATGGTCCGCAGCTACACAAACCGTTCCATCTCGGCCTCCTCGATCTCGTCCATCGATCCCACGGGTACATATCCATTTGTAGTGCCACCGACGACAGCTCCAAAGAACTCACCGGCCTTTGCAGCGACACCCGAGCCCGTGGACGAGTTTCCGCCAAACTTCATCTTCCAATGCTCACGGATCATGGCCTGCTTCTTCTCCATCAACTGTTCCCGAATCTTGCGCTCCTGTTCCAACTCGGATTCGTCTACGACACGAGGCTTCTTCCAGCGCTTGAGCATCAAACTAGAGAATACGACACTGACGCTCGAGAAGGCCATCATGAGACCTGCAAGCATCGGGTGGAGATGGTAACCCCATGGCAAGAATACGCCCATCGCAACGGGGACTCCCAAGACGTTGTAGATGCAGGCCCATGCAAAGTTCATCCGGATCCTCTTGAAAATCGTCCGGCACAGATCGATCGCTGCGACCACATCCGTCAGATCCCCACGCATCAGCACCATATCTGCAGCCTCCATCGCAATATCCGTTCCCGAGACCAGCGCAATACCGAGATCACTCTGGGCCAACGCAGGTGAATCATTAATACCGTCTCCGATCATGGCCACATGGTGGCCCTGAGACTGCATCTTGGTCACAATCGAGGTCTTGCCGTTAGGGGAGACTCCCGCATGGACGTCCTGAATACCACACTCGGCAGCGATCACCTGAGCAACCAGAGGCTGATCTCCTGTAACCATGGCAACCTGGATGCCCATTTGCTGCAGCTTGGCGACAGTCTTGGCGGCTTCAGGCTTGATGGTATCTGAGAGCGAGATGAATCCGACAAAGATTCCATTCAAGGCGACAAGGACCGTCGTACGACCGGCGCGTTCCTGATGCTGTTGGTCCGCAGCCAGGCTGGCAGGCAAGTGGATCTGGCATTCGTTCAGCCACGACTTATTTCCGATCACGACCCGGTAGTCCCGCGCAGATGGCGAAGGCAGTGTCACAGTGCACTCAATTCCTTTACCAGTGCTCGACGCAAAGTCCTTGGTCGTCGCATTGAATGTCGACACATTCAATTTGCTCTGGGCATGATGGGCGATAGCGCGACCCAGAGGATGCTCCGACGATGATTCAGCGGTACCAATGATCGTAAACAGATCGTTCTCAGTCAGAGAGTCCAAGGATGAGCTTGATGATGTTCCTGAGGATGGGATGGCAGCGATCGGCTTCTGGACGCTCCAACTTGCGACTTCCAGCTTTCCAAGGGTCAGTGTTCCGGTCTTGTCGAACACAACCTTCGTAATCCTGTGTGCAGCCTCCAAGGCGATACCGCTCTTGATCAGAATACCCTGTTGAGCGCCGACTCCGGTACCGACCATAACAGCTGTTGGTGTCGAGAGACCAAGAGCACAGGGGCAAGCTACCACGATAACCGAGATGCATAGCTTCAAGCACGCCACAAACTTGGATGGCTCCATCGAAAACATCCGAGGCAAGTTGTCGGGCATGACCGTATGCGAAACCACCATCCAGACCACGAACGTCAAAACAGCCAAGAAGATGACCGCAGGAACGAAATATCCCGCGACCATATCCGCATATGCCTGAATGGGTGCCTTAGATGTCTGAGCGTCCTCGACCAGCTGCACAATCTGAGCCAACGCCGTCTCGGCTCCAACTCGCACGGCCTCCATGTCGATTGTTCCTAATCCATTGACGGTGCCCCCAATGACGTTCGATCCCACAGTCTTGGTGATCGGTTCCACCTCTCCTGTGACCATGCTCTCGTCCACAGTCGACTGTCCGCTGACAACGACACCGTCCGTTGGGATCTTGTCTCCGGGCAAAACCTTGATTAAATCGCCCTTCTGGACCAGTTCGGATGGGATCTGCTTCTCCGACACGCGTTCGCCAGTCTTGGGATCCAGAACATAAATAGTGCAAGTCGAGGGAGTCAAACACATGAGCTTCGAGAGCGCAACCGACGTCTTGCCCTTGGCCATATTCTCGAGATATCGACCGAAGGTGACAAAGGCGATCAACATGCTGGATGTGTCAAAGAATACGGATGCCTTGTGGGCCTGGTCAAACATGGAGTAGAGCATCGAGAAACTTGAGAACGCAAATGCCGACAATGTACCCAACGAGATCAACACATCCATCGTCGCCACGCCGTGCTTGATCGACTTGTAAGCGCTGACCATAAACCGACGTCCGACTCCAAACTGCACGGGGATGGTCAGCATGCAGGCCAAGACGTCGCCGACGACCAAATTGAAAACGACCGGAAGGTTGTAGATGGACTGACCCCAGGCGAACATGGGCAAGATCATCGAGATAACAAAGACCGGCACTGCAAATACGAGACTCGTAAACAGAGCTCGTCGCCATTCCTGGATCTCCTTGGTTCGCCCCAGTGACTCGAGCTGCGCATTATGAGACCGCTCCGACAGCAGAGCGTCGAATCCCATGTCTTCGATCCTCTCCACAATATCACGGACCCCGAGCACTGCATTGTCGTACTCGACCTTGGCGGCCTGGAGGGTCAAGCTAACGGAGGCCGAGACGATGCCTGGCATCTTGCGAAGTTCACCCTCGATGGAGTTGACGCAGCTGGCACAGGTCATGCCAAAGATTTGGAGGTCGACTGTATCCTTGCGCCGTTCAATAATGGGTGAAGCCTCGAACCCGATATCATCAATCTTGTCTGCAATTTCCCGGGGAGTGGTCTCGCCTTCGATGTATTCGATGGTCGCCCTCTCAGCCAGGAGTGCGACCTTGATGGAAATCAAGCCAGGCGCACCCTTGAGGGACCGTTCGATCGATGCGACACAGGAGGCACAGGTCATGCCCTGAATCGATAGTTGGGCGGTTTTGATCGATGGATTAGAGGATTGATCGATCGCTCTTGATAACGTCGCATGGGACGCTTGAAGAGGGTGTGACGAAGACAAAGCTGGCGAAGAGGAGCTGTTGTTATTGTTGTTGATGCTTTTTTTGGAGGAGGGGATGGGCGTCTTGGGCGAGGGGGCATACTGGACGTTGTTATTATTGAGGGGGGCGACATCCAGGAGGGCGCCTTCGTTAGGGTGGGCAGCGAAGATAGTGTTGGTATCGAAGGGCACGTCAAAACCACAGTCCTCGATGGCCTCTTTGATTTGCGCAGGTGAGACGAGGGCAGGATCGTATTGGACAACGGCCTGGTGCTGTTTGAGCGAGACCTGGACGTCGTTGATACCCGGAGCAGATGAGAGGACGGAGGTGATAGCGTTGACGCAGGACATGCAGGTCATGCCAACGACAGGGAGGGTGATGGCGCCAGGCTGTTGGTCTTGTTTCTCTGCGACAATGGATTGCTCGACTCGCTGTTCAAACTCGTCCCAGTCGTTGGCGCCGTCGAACAGCAGCAGGTGCTGGTTCTCTGCAGCCATGGTTGTGGTGTCGTTATGGTTGTTGTTAAAGGGTGCGAGGTGTCGTGCTACAGGCGGATCAGTAAGAGAAGGAGAGAAAGGTGAGAACGATGGCAGTATGACCCACAGGCGAGATTCCTGCCATGTCTGTACTTACATAGATGTCAATGAGTATTGTCAGCAAATGAGTGGTTGAGTGGTGTTGATTAATAAGGGCGGATGCGAATGATGCGAAAGGTCAGTGGGGATGTAGGTGAGAAAAGAATACAGGACAGTAGAGGGGGGCAGGAGAGGAGAGAGTGGGAGAGTGGGAGAGTGGGAGAGTGGGAGAGTGGAGGGAGAGAAGGAGGAGTAGCGGGTTCTTTTGTTCGAGGGCTAGAATGAGCCGGTCTGTTGAGTTCTGTCTGCTCGCTGGTTTGTTCAGTTGGCTGGCTGGGCGTGAAATTAGTTGCAGGGAAAGTTTCCATCGGCGCATAATCCTTTTTCGCATACCCTCGTATCCAGCACACACACGCACACACACACGCAGATCCGCCTTCTCTTCCCGCGGATCCTTTTTTCAGTATTACTCTCTTGCGACAAAATACTAAGGAGAATTTTCCTAATCCATCCTTGTCCTTCATAAAATAGCGCTATACCGGTAGACTCCACATGCCCTTCCAATGTGCCCTATCGATTACCTGTCCAGTCGTCCATGCAATTTTCTCCTAGGCCCAAATAATCTCTTTTACGATTGCCCCCTTCACAAATTAATGCTAATTTAATGCCCTTTACGAAATTGGGTTTCAAATATAAAAACCAACAAGGACCTGTCAGATCAATTTGACAGCAGGAGAGTGCATTGAGCAGCTCTTTGCTTGCTGTCGAGACATCAATAACACTTAGGTCCATCCTCGACTGTTCTCCAAGGGAAGACTGAGAGGCGCTTCCTCTTTCTTCCTCTCTCTTTCTTCCTTCCCGGGTCGGGGTGCACAAAACACTCATGCTGGCGGGCGTCCAATAGTAAATAAAAAGATCTGATAAACATGTCAACTGAGAAGGGAAAAAAAATATGCGGGGTGGACCTGGGTCGCGCCCTTATCAGATGCGAAAAAAAAAAAAAAAAAAAAAAAAAAAAAAGATGGCGGGCGGCTGGGTTCACAAGCGGTGTTGCTTCTTTCCAGGGCGCGACCTGTTCTGAGTTTTCTTTGTCATGGTTTGTTGAGGGACACGGATACTCACTTTAAGGCATTAAGGCACCCGTTTCTTCTCATCGCTTACTTTCACTAGACTATCAGTCCTCCCACTTGCGCTTCCAGCCAGGACTCGATCATCCATTCTTCTTTTCGCAACAGACTAGACATGGGGTTATAGTCACAAAGTGTATCCGCACAGGCCTAACTGGAGAGACGCGTGGGTCTCCGCAGTTGTCTGCATACTGCAGCAAGGCATTTTGAGTTCAGGCCGGTCAACATATAGCAAGCCACCATGATACAGCATCTTGACTTCCTGGAAACAACGCTCTTTTTGGCACCAAGCACCAACTGCATTATGTCGCCCTTGGACTTTGATATCTATGCCTCATCGCCACAGTCTGCTGCAGCACGTCTGGGAAAGCTCTCAATATCAAACAAGGCTGAACAGGATGGCATCACGACCAAGCGGGTGATTCAGACACCGGGCTGCTTCATGTACTCGATCAAAGGATCCGTGCCACACCTCACTCCAGACAATATGCGCCTGCAAGACTTTGGCGGTGTCATTGTCTCTCTGGAGGAGATCCTGTAAGCTACTTGGAATGTCAGCTCTAATATCAAGGAGGATCGTTGTCAATTGTTCGCCCTGGACTAAATGTTTTGTCTTTATAATGGGTTAGGCAAACGGATCAACCTACCTCTTTCTCAAACTGGCCTTCGATCTCTTCGGCGCCCTTCAAGTTCACCTTGGCGGACTACCTGCATCTGTGCGACCTCATCCTCCTTTGCGACCTCCGCAACAACGCCTCACCGACCACCGACTCTACAAAACTGGGCTCCAACACAGATCGTCATGTCCTGCTGTCAACACCTAAGGGCGTTCGTCAATTGACTTTGGACGATTACCTTCAGATCGCTCGGCAATATCGTCCCGATATCATAGCCTCCCTGGCGGACAACATTGCAGAGACTCAGGTACCATCTCAGAAACGCGTCCGCAAGAGCATAGAGCGGACACTGAAATGGTTGGATCAGATCCTGTTGGAGAGACAAGGTGGAGATGGTAGGATCGCGGATCGTCGATTGGAAGAGGAAAAGAGACGCAAGAAGGAAGAGAAGGAGAGGAGACGTAACATGACCAAGGAGCAGCAGCAACAGCAGGAAGATGCCGATCAGCAACCAGAGGTGCCAGCGGAAGTTCAGCCCATTGCGACGGACCCATGGATGGATGTCGCTGTATTTGCACATGTGCAGGGGTCGCAGTTCGAGGAGGAGAGGATTTTGAGTGCGAAAGAAACTGCGCAGAGAAGCGCCGTCGATGGGTTCATAATGGATGCAAAATCACTGGCAGGTGCATGCACGAAAGCAGAGATCTTGAAGCATATCGAGACCTCGATCGAGCACTTGCCTCCTCAAAAGCCAAGGCTTCTCTATGGCGTCAACACACCAGGTAAACAGTGGAGATCTATGCTAATTATGATTGAAGTAGCACCTGCTCTAATGCTGACATCTTTTGTTACTGTCCACAACTAGAGGACGTGCTGAAGGCGATTCCGTTGGGCGTGGACTTGTTCGACACCTCATACCCTTATCAACTGACCGAGGATGGAAAGGCATCCTTGTATTGTTTTGGACACAATTTACATCCTTCGTCATCGCCGTTATCGTCCTACTCAACCAGTAACGGCAACAAACGTTGGATTAATCTGTGGGATGAGGAACATGGAGACAAGTTCATCCCTCTTCTTGAAGGGTGCGAGTGTTATGCCTGTAAGGGAGGCAGGCATACAAGAGCGTATATCAACCATCTCTTGAAGGCGCACGAGATGCTCGCCACTGTTCTGCTCATGAGGTACAGGCTGTTCTCATCAAAGCACATCTCGTTCGATAATGAAGTCCTCGTGTGATGCTGGTGCAGCGCTGTATCTTGACCTTGTTCCTAATTACAACAACTACATCTCTAGCCATAACATGTACCAATACTCAAAGTTCTTTGCTGCTGTTCGAGAGGCGATCAAGGAAGGAACTCTGGAACAGCACTCAAAGGTCTTTGACGAAACATTCGGCGCCGAACCCGTTCGGACAAGCGAGAAACACGCAGCGCAGATTGTAGTTGAGGCAGCGCTCTCAAAACGCAATCAGCGACTTGAGGCCCCAGAATCTGGAGCTGTCGATGCCATCGGCATGGGTGACGATAAGACCACGAAGAAGCGGCCAGACGACGAAGATGCCAGCAACGAGAATAAGAAGGTCAAGAAGGCCGAGGAAGAGGAAATAACAAACAGAGATATAGCATAGATCCGGCGTAGACAAACGCTCGCTCAGCATAGGACAGTAATAGTAATTGTAATAATAATGCTTTGGAGCAGCAAAATTGGTAATGATCATCAAATGGTTTTATTTCACTTGTCATTACATATCCTTAAGAAGTTGACGTTCCCAGAAGGAGTGATCAAATTTCAGCTGCAATCCAGTGCAGCATACAATAGGCTGTCTTCTAATGAAGCCAAACAGCTCTTTACAGCTCCTTCTTCGCCGAGCCAGCCGTGCGTTGGAGTCGACGTGTCTGAACTGTTGAGAGAACTGAGCGTCCTGAGAAAATAGCCACCAGGGACAGGACACCAAGGTACTGCAAGACAGGGAACAGAGTGACATGGGTCCAGTACGAGTAAAAGACGTACTCAATTCCTGCCAATGATCCAAAAAATGTAACTGCGGCAACGAGATCCAGGGGTTTCGAAACCAAAGACTTGAGCGGCTCAAACTTAATATCCAGTTTGCTCCACTATTTGATCCATAGATTGCGATCAAAAGCGCATCGTAAGTAAGAGTGCGGGATATTAGGTTATATTCGAAACAGAACAGCTCATTGATGAAGCCCTGACTTACAAGAGAGAAGAGGACTGCGAATGGTGTGAGGACAAGGAGCGTGAATGCGCCAGAGATAGCGATGTTGATCAGCTTCTGGTCAGGACGGAATTGATGGTGGATCTCGGGCTGAGCCTTGTACTCGACATGGCTGGGGCGAGAAAGAGGGTTGGTGGCGGGCCCCTTGATCTCAATCTGGCCAAGCTCATACTTGAAGGGCTCGTCGACCTTGAGACCACCGACAAGGAAGGTCATAGAGTACTTGCGAGTGCCATATTTGAACTTGGGATCGGCCTTGGCAAAGTTCTATGTAGCGAATAGTCGTAGCATGTCAGTGACAACTGAATCCAATAGCAGGTCGCCGATAACGTAAGGGTCATAGATATTTGAGTGATATTGTTGAAGTTCCTTACAAGACTAAGGCGTCCTTTTCCTGAAGACTTGACAGAGGCAGCAACCAAGATCTCATCCTGGAACTCATCCTGACTCTGAAAGAGAACCATGGCCTGATGAGGTCGTGCGCTGTTCTCGACCTTGAAGGAGAACTTGAGCGAATCTGTTGGTTCAGCTGACAAGTTATCAACTACATTTGGGTAATCCAGCCTACAGCGGATAAAACACAGGAGACATGATCATCAATATCCCATCGTCGGAACAATTGAAAGGTGACGATATATGAGATGCAACCACAACCACACGTAGCCTTCTCATCACAAAGTGCTAAATGCACTATGACTGTGTCAGATGAGTACCAGCTAGATGAAAGTCAAAGTCGATTCCATGTTTCCATACTTGTGGTCCGCCTTCTTGGAGCCGTCCTTGGATATGAGCTGGAGGTTGATGTCGTTAAGCTTCCATGATTCTGCAAAGACTGTTGAGAGGGACGCCAGCAGGGTGACGAGCAACAAGGACCGGAACTTTGCCATGATGATGAAGATGCAATGTGAGCTGGTGGGATGAAGGATGGGAGGAGAGAAGATGAGGATGCTCAAGTCGCGTATATTCAGCGCGTCTCTTGCCTGTGTTCTTTTTGGGGCCAACTGCCACTCAACGGACTCTAATTTGCCGGTACAAATTGATCTGCCCCGTAACTGGTGTCGAGGTATTTCCAGAGGTTGCACGCCCTGTACGTTCTTTCTCTCTTCGCTTTTTACATTTCCATTCAGTTGACCATTCCATTACGCTCGAACATCATGCAGACCCGCCGAAGAACCATAACCCTCACTACCGAGGTTACTAAAACCGCCTCTCTCAAGCCAAACCTCACCTCTGCCTTCAAACACACCAAGTCCAGGTATTTTCTCTATTTATCACTGTGCTCTTTTTTTTTTTCACTTCAAACTTTTGTGCACATGTCAACTGACGACAAACGCCACCAATTTTTAACATCGATTTAGGATGAGCACCAGAACGCTAGTCACTGTAAGGACTCATTTTAATTTCCCTATGCGGTCTGAAGAGCCACATCTTGACTTCGTCGCGACCATTAATTGTTACGTAGAAATCCGGTATCAGGTCCACGGAGAGCAATGTTCTTGAGTCACAGGTAATGCCCAATAGATACAAGCGGGGTAGTAATGTTCGATCGGCTGGCGATCTTTGCGCTAACTCGACTGGTTGCATGCTCCAAATAGACGTCGGCCCTTTCAATTGAAAATGATATCACCATCGCATCCACTTCGGCCAAAAAGGCGATGCGTCGAACCCGCAAGACGGTCTCTCCATCCACTGCCACTATTGTGACAACGACAAGCACGACAGGCACCACTGAGGTGATAAAGGAGAAGGTCGCAAAGACATCTGAGGAACAACCTTGGACCAAGAGACCCGCGCATGTACCTTCCTATGCCAAAGATGCGCTGGACCATCTCTGCAAGATGGATCCAGCTCTTGCGCCTCTGATTGCCAAACACCCCTATAGAATTTACACTGACCACGACACTAATTACTTTCGGTAGACGACTGCACCTACATGTCTTAATATTACATCTATCGCGTTACCGATGGTCACGACGCTGATCTAATTCGAAATTACTCTAACATCACTCAACGTAGCGTGCTTACACGAACAATCCTCGGTCAACAAATACACTGGAAGGCCGCGAGGTCAATCATCTACAAGTTTGTGTCGTACTACTTTCCCGACAAGGTTACCGTCGAGTCCCTGGACTCGGGGGACAAGACGTTTCCGACGCCACATCAGGTTTTGTCCACGTCTATGGATCAATTGCGACATTGCGGTCTCTCTGAGCGCAAGGCATCGTATGTGCAGGATCTAGCCAAACATTTTGTAGAGGGCAAAATTACGTTTACGGACAAGACCATGCTTCAATCCATGCTGGACAAGGACATCGCGTCGCAACTGCTATGTGTCCGAGGAATTGGACCTTGGACTGTAGATATGTTTATGATGGATTCGCTTGAGCGTCTGGATGTTCTACCAACTCTTGATCTGGGTGTCCGCAGAGGGATGGAAAAGCATTTCGCGGGCGAGTACAAGAACGGCTTGTGGGGTACGATTGTCGAAGACACGGAGGTGGATGGAAACGGTGTGCTGGTCAAGAAGATCAAAAAGAAGGCTGGGGTCAAGGCTAAAGGCAAGGCCAAGAACGGTGAGATGACTTGCGAGGATATGGAGCGGATGGCCGAGCGATGGAGGCCATATCGTAGTATCGCCTCTTGGTACATGTGGAGAAACGCGGGTCCGGAGGGTGTTATCGCCGCGCCAATTTGAGCGCGTTTGGAATTTTTGCAGCTCAAAAAAAATAAAATTATTGTATTGTGCCCCGCTTTTGGCCTGCACAAACCAATTCACGACCTGCTCGACAAACACACCCTGAACATCGCTGCTATGGAGACAATCATTACCCCAGGAGTTAGGAACGGTGGCAGGGTTAGCCCCACAGAACTAGACGCATCACATAGCAACGGCCAGGTCTTTTCCGAGAGCATTCAGTTTGAGACATCCATCTCTGATGCCATCGTAAAGGATGATGGCAGCATTGCAGCAACTACTGCAACAGTGATCACGACAAGTGTTTTTGAGAACGGGCTCCTTGCAGGAACTATTCAGCAGGACCCTAGCGTTCTCTCCAGCGGCGGGGCTAATATGAGGCATCTCACAAATCCACTCGACCTTGCCAGTTCGATCCTCTCAGAGTCAGGAAACTCATCAAAGTCAACTTCGCCCAATCTACCTTCTAATGGAGAGCAGCCGCCACCAGCACAACAACAGCAGCAGGCGCAGCAGCAACAGCAACAGCGACAGAGGGAGCTACATTATGAGAGCGCAAATGCTGTGTTGGTACCCCCATTAAACTTCGCCATGGTGGCCCCAGGTGTATATCGCTCAGGACATCCCAACAAACACAACTTTCCGTTCATGAGAAAATTGGGGCTCAAAGTGATTGTGTAAAGCAGGATTGCGATTGAACAAAGATTAAGCGAAGCGACGCGGTATACATGTCGCTGCACTTCGAGACATTAACGGCCCTTAACCCACGTCAATTGCTGCTGTAGACAGATGAGCGAGGAACCATATGCGCCAGATCTGAAAGAGTTCCTGCAACGCGAAAACATCAGGAGGATTCACTACAAGATTGAAGGCAACAAGGTGCACAGCAGAGTCGCTTTCGAGACTAAGGATCATTTGCATTATGTACTTTTTGGTTTAACCTTCGATCTGTTCAATTGCTTCAGGAACCGTTCATTGAGATCGACGAGGGTGTAATAAGCAGCGCACTGGTCAACATTCTTGGTAATGTCAGGATTGCTATTCTTTCTTCGAATAAAGTCGAACAATGTCACAAAGCTATATCGGGTTCACTCATGCCTGTTTGACCTTTATTGTCTGGGATCAATAGACGCGCGGAATCATCCACTACTGATTCACTGTGCCAAAGGAAAAGTAATCACCTGGGCTTTCTCTCTTGCAACAGAAATTGCGTTCGGGTCTATACCAGTGCAATTGATTCTCAAAACATTTTATCCGCACTTGTATTTCTACTTTAGCATCGCATCGGATGTTTGATCGGATGTCTACGGAAGATACAGAACTGGTCTATGACATCGATCTTTGACGAATATCGAAGGTTTGCAGGAAGCAAAGTGCTGGCAGATCAAGAGGTAAACTAGTGGAGTGAAAATAGGTCTCGAGGAATCATAAAGTCATGTTTGCGACTGATATCTAATTCGATATTCCTTCAATGCCTTAGTTTATCGAGATTTTCTCTGCAAAGGTGCCGTATTCATTGGAACATAAACCGTTCTGGCTGTGATCTTTGCAAGAAATGCACGGCCCAGCGATGTAGTATTACACGTGACTTAAAAAAAGTATAAAGAGGCTCTTAAACACTGCGCGGTTTTTTTCATTACTACTTGAATCGATTCTTACTCTGTCCAATACTGTTAATCTCCTTTCCATCCTGAAGATCGTGCCATCGGGATCGCAACAGACTTAGAGGAGCGTAAGGACACATCAGGAGTCACCATGTCTTTAGCCAACTATTTCTTTGGAAATGTTGACAAATCGGGCAAAGTGGAAGGCCTGCCTGAGGTAACAACTCGTTTGCATCAACACAACTCGACAGCGGGACAAGTGCCCTTGACCTGTTCACTCATTCAAACCTTTTCATGCTTATTGCATTTTGATGTAGGAATTTCGCGAAGCATTGGAGAGTCTTGGAAATGACGAACGATTGAAAAGTATCTTCTCTGCAAAAACGCTTGGCGTCGAAGACAATGAGGTGCAGGCACCGGCATCAGGCGCTGGCGACAATGACGAAGACGAAGACGAGGACCAGGACGGCGAGGTGAACTTTGCAACCATCACATCCAACTTTGAGCGGGCCAAGGATGCTGTCGACTTTTCAGGAATCGACGACCTCGCTGCTGACAACACTGAGCAGGAGATGTTCAAGAGTCGATATATGCAAAGGGGCCTTTCCGCCGTCAAAGCGACCGCCACTACAGCCATGCGAAGCAGTTCTGGCAGCAAGGGAAGGCTAAATGGCATGGACGAAGACTATGACGAGGACACGGACGAAGAAGAAACGCCCAAGTCCGGCTCTCGGCGGCAATCACCATCCGCATCAGTAGCCTCAACAACGCAGAGCTCGACCAAACCCACCTTATCCTTACTGGAGCAGCAAAACCTTTATCTTATGGAGGAGCAACAAAAACTACAACTGCAAGCTGGAAGCGGATTTAAACCAGTACTACCGCCATCGTCACTACCCGCACTTCCAGGACTTACTACTTCACCCACGCCGGCAGAACCTGTGGATGTACATGCAATATACCCCGCATTCGAGGAGAACAAGATCTTAAAGTTTTCGGACCTCTTCAACACCAAACGACCAAAACGACTTCCACACTCGAGAGCCAAGCCTGCTGAGTTTCCAACTAGCGCCAAGTTCAGTCGAGAACATGATGACCGAAGACTATTTGAACAACCAGAGGATCCTTCTACCGACGAAGGACAGTACGCCGATTATTATGATGACATGGAGGTGAGTTATCAGTCATGGCGCATTAGATTCATAAGCTCTGTGTGGGCATTTTGACTAAAGCTCATTTTTATGATGCTTTCTTTGATCTAGGAAATGGTGGACAAGGAATGGGCTAACAGTTTGCAATGGAAAGTCCCGAGTACGAAGGATTTTTATTCTGTGCAACTTGAGTTGTGGGAAGACAAAATCATCTGGGACGATGCTGTGGTTCCATCCCAAAACATGGAAATGAACGGGTGAGGCTACAAAGACAGCTAATATGGTGATGCTTCCCAACAGTGAAATATCGAGTTTAAATGTTGTTAACATGAGTTGTCTCAATGCATTGCTAACTAGGAGTGAGAGCTCATTTATTAAAAATTCGTCTGAGCTGTTTGCAGTCCGGAATTACGAGCTGGAGAATGGTGATTGGGAGGAATCGATTATCTGGGACGAGAATAAACCATACAAGCCATTTGCCCATATCAGCCTCAACATGAACGACGCAAACGTTCTGTTCGATCTTACATCAATGGATACCAAGGCAATGGGAGAAGGGTTTAGAGGTGAGGACATACGACATTTTCAAGCAGAGCTATGATGTGCTAGGCGTTGTCCTCATTTACTAACAACGCACGCGTTTGTATTATGTGGTCCGCTCTAGGAAAACGTGGAAAGAAGGTGCAGCTGCCGGCTTACCGTGTGGTGACCAACAAGAACGACCCCTCTGAAGCCGAGACACACAGGAAACTGCACATTGATCGGTTCAACCTGTCGAACGACCGATTTTACGAAACGCACAAAGAGGGCCGGTTCCACAGAGTGCGTCAGACATTCGGACAGCTGGTTGTACAGCATGCTCTCCCTGCGGTCAAGCTGATGAAGCCCTGGTACAAGAACAAGCTGACGAAGTCAGAACTCCGGTCATTCCACCGACCACAGCTTCAGCTGTCCCCCAACGCCGACATTACATTCTCGCGTGTGAAAGGCAGCAAGAAGAAGAAGCAAAAACGCAAGGAATTGGGCGAGGTTATGAGGAGCTCCAAGGATCTCACACTGCGCGATCACACCAACTTTGTGCTACTGGAGTATTCGGAGGAGCACCCGGCCATTGTTCAGAACGTCGGCATGGGAAGTTTCTTGATCAACTACTATCGCAAGGAGTCGATCGACGATACGCATGTACCGCAATCGGACATCGGAGAGCCCTTCGTTCTGGACGTCGCGGATGCATCGCCATTCTTGAATTTTGGAAACGTCGAATCTGGACAAACCATCAGCGCACTTTACAACAACCTTATAAGGGCACCAGTTTTTGAGCAGCCAGCTCGGAATACAGACTTTTTGGTCATTAGGAATACCTATAAGGGTGAAACAAAATATTACATCCGTCATATCCCTCACCTTTACGTTGTCGGTCAAACGTACCCAGTTCAGGATGTTCCTGGACCTCACTCGCGAAAGATCACGACTATGATCAAGAATCGTCTTCAGATCTCTGCCTTCAGATTCATCCGCAAGGATCCACACAGTCGACTGCGATTCGTCAAACTTGTAAAGGCGTATCCTGAATACTCTGAGATCCAGATTCGACAGAGGCTGAAGGAGTTTGCGGAATTTCAGCGGAAGGGCAACAACACTGGTTTCTGGAAACTGAAGGCGAGCACGCCTTTGCCAAGCGAGGAGGAGATCCGGAAGCTGGTTACGCCTGAGATGGTCTGCTTGTATGAGAGTATGCTTGTTGGACAGCGACATCTCTTGGATGCCGGTTATGGAAAAGCAGCTGATGGAGAGGACGATGCGAATGAGGACAATGAGGCCAACATGGACATCGAGGAGCAACTTGCACCATGGATCACTACCCGAAATTTCATCAATGCTACACAGGGCAAGGCCATGTTGAAGCTGTGGGGCGCCGGTGACCCCACTGGTCGTGGCGAGGGTTTCAGTTTTGTCCGCATCAGCATGAAAGATATTTTTCTGAGGCAAGGAGAGTCGCTCGAGGAGAGATTAGCGCAGATCGAGCTATTGCCCAAGAGCACGCATCGTTACAATGTCGCGGAGCAGCAACAGGTGTACAAGGAGGAAATCACCCGCATCTGGAACGCACAACGTGAGGCCTTGAGCAAGATCGAGGAGATTAACGGCAACGATGACGAAATCGCTGGTAGTGACGATGATGAAGAAGAGAGCTATAACCGACAGAGAAGGGAAATGTCGGCTGTTGATAGGAACCGCGTTTCGCCTTCACCGTCGTTGTTTGGCCGATACCGTGACAGTGGCGACCGAGATCGCGATCGAGACCGCGATCATGACATGGACGACGATAATATTTCTGTGGCTGGCAGCATCAGCTCACGCACCAGTGCAGGAAACTTTGGATCATCTAGAAACAAATATTTGATTATCAAGCGACTTGTCCGTCAGCCTAACGGTGAGGCCATCTGGAAATCTGAAACGATCCGGGACCCAGCTGTGATGAACAACTATATCCGGCACCGTCAGCTGATTGAGGAGAGCTCAATCAGTACAGAAGCATTGGAACCGACGGACGATGAAGCCAAGAACGAGAGAATGAGGAAGCGTATCTTGGAGGAGATTGCCAGATTGAACAGAAATCAGGAGCGTAGGATGGCTCGAGCTGCAGCCAAGGCAGGCACTGCCCCACCAGACCTCCCAATCAATCCGGTGACGGCGTCACTCAAGAAGAAAGTTGTAGTAAGTGGACGAGACTTTGTTGACAAGTCTTTTATGTCTAGCTTGCATTTGTACAATGCGCCCTAACATTGCCACTGTGGTCCTTGTTTCGATTATGTGTTGATAGCGTCAATGCAGTAATTGCGGTGCCTTGGGCCATATGAAAACGAACAAGAAGTGTCCAAAATACGTCGATCCATCAGGGGCGCTCCCTAACTTGGGTGTCACTGGAACGGCGTATGTCACTTCTGGAGGCGTTGGAAGCAGCATGATGTCGCCGCCGCATGCGCCCTTGCGCCAGCCTTCCATTCCACCTGGAACGCCTGCAGCTATGGCTCGAGGAGGCTCAGTCACTGGCGAGTACTTTAGACAGATGTCACCTCAATCTTCAAATGCTGGCGGCAACAAGATTTCAATCCCCAAGGCAGTGATCGATCGTGTGGTGGAATCAGAGAAGGAGCGCGAAAGAGAGGATAAGGAAGCTCTTGTCGTCCGGTTGCCTTCAAAGATGCTTCGTAAGTACTACTGTATGATCGCGGGGACATGAATCTTCTGGAAAGAAAACTCTATTAAACGTCTGTTTTGTACATTGTGGGGTATCGCAATAGAAGCGGCACCAAAGCGGAAGCGAAGCGAGTCGGCTAGCCAGCAAAACAACGATCTGGACGACTTTATGGATTATTTGCACCCTCCTATCAAATCCTATGGTCGCCGCAAGAAGCCGGATGTTGAGCTCGCCAATATTATTGAAAATGTCCTCGCAACCATTCTTGCGATGCAAGAGGCGACTGATTTTATGAATCCGGTCTCCTCCAAATATGCACCTGGCTACGACATTGTCATCAAGCAGCCACGCGACCTCTCTGGTATGCGCGATGCGAACAAGAATTACTATGCCTATCGTACGGTGGACGCGTTCTTGACGGATATGAGGATCATGGTCAATAACTCATGGATTTACAACGGGGAAAACTCGCCCTGGACCAAGGCCGCGATGGTGTTGTTGCAGAAAGCCGAGGAGATTTTGAGCCCTCAAATGGAGAACATCCGTCAGCTCGAACAAGAGATTCTGGAGGCAGACATCAAAGCGAACATCTATGGTGCAGCCGGCACCCCAGGAGGAATACCCGGTGCGACGGGAACACCACCTCCACCGGCCTTACCAAGCATTCATCCTGCAGGATACGGAGTTTACACGAGCGCAACTTTCCCGGGCATTGGTAAACCGTTCCTCGGATTCCAGGCCCCTCCAACCAAGAACGGTGGCCAGTCTACAGCTGCGTCTGCAGCTGCAGCTTCTGCCCCTGTTCCTATCACTGACCCTGCAGATGTGCAGCCCAAGACCGAGACTATGGAATGGGAGTAAATCAGTGCAGCTACCTTGTGTATGTTTAGTGCCTTAGTGCTTTCTAGACAATAAAACCTGAACATGACCATAATCACGAATATGAAGGCGCATGGTTTTCTCAGGCAGACTGGTTGTAAATATGTACTTCGCAAAAACGGGGCAAAAGAACGCTATTCTCACTCGCAATTGATCGATAATCAAAACGCGCTCCTGCACTCCAAAAACTCAGGCATACAAAAATCAAGGATGCAGAGTACGATTTGAAGATTAAGGCCTTGCTGCGAACGAGTTGACAAACGAAAATGATGAAGCAAAGGGGGAATGATGGTTACTAGCCGTATTCTTCTGTTATGAACCTGCAAGGACTTTTTTCATAGGAAGTATCGCCTGCGGACGCGTCCAAGACTGTATCTACTCTTCCGTTGGCGACATTGTCTGCAACAATATGCGCCTTACAGCTCCTCAAACTGGTCGAGCACATCCTTTATCCGTCGAAAGCTCCTTTCATGCGACTAGTCCAGTCGTCTCTGGAATCATGCCGCGTTCAGGATTATATGACAGCACTCCACTTTGAGATCCTACAAACTGGATATTGTCATCAAGCGTCCTGCTAGGCGCGACCAAGACCTCGACGTTACAGCTTCTGCCGCCCCATATCTGTTGTATCCTTAGACAGCGGACCCAAGGATCCCCAAATGGGAAAAGATCGTCAACTTGATCACAGAGAGCTCTGCCCGAACGTCGGTTCCCGTGTGTACTTGAAAACCGCAGGAGTCGAAGTCTACGACATCCGGAACTCAAGCTGAACTTGTAGAATGAATGTCATAAATACCCACTGCAAAAACGGCGGCACGTGTCAAGTACTTTTTTCAGGTATGAAGATGTTCCTACGAGAGAGCGTGATGCCGTGATACGGAACTTTAAGAACTCGGTATTATTTTAGCCGTAGGTTCCTTACGGGCCTTACCCTCAAATGCACAAATGCTACAGTATTTTTTTTTTTTTTTTTTGCGTTGCAAGATGCCTAGGCTGGCTAGGTTACTATCTCGGTCGTGTTTTGAATTTTTGTAGAACCGACGCCGACATCGCAGACTCCAAGTTGTCATGCGATATGACGAACCTGTACTCGATATCTCAGAGCTAGAGCATCTGAGATGAGGAGAAGCAGTATATGCGTTTGAGGAATAAGCTATCGCTCGCGGTGTTTCTTGCAGCCCGACAGCAATTACGCAAGCTTGAGGCTGGATGATAGCCGAGTGGGTATGTATCCGGGATACAGGACCGTTGTTGCTTTTCGTACGCTCGTATAGTCTCTCCCCAATATGCCTGTACCGCGTAATCGACCTGATTGCGCTTGTGGATGTTGTGGAATCTTTGCTGCAGTATCTGATTGTTGATAGGAACACTCTTCTGATGGAACGGTCTATTTGACATGTACAGTATTCATGAGCTGCCCAAAGTCGAGGGAGCCTTCGGCTGCGAATCTCGATCTAACCGTTGTAGTCTTTAAGGACATAGATGATGTGCCTGTTGAGGATAAGGATCCCATCTGCCACAACGGCGGCAGAGTCGGAAGTGTCAAAAGACTTTCACCAACGAAAAGCGGCGCGTGTAGAGGCACTCGAGTTGTTGAGCTTGTTCTTTTATACAGGTAAAGGACCAGGTCGTGTATGGCCTTCTACAGAAGGCGAGAATCCATCCAAGCTGTGTAAGGCATTAGACCAGAATCTACTCTCTCTTCCAGCAGTGAGGGCAGCGACGAGGGTCGAACGTCAGGCTTAAGGTTCCGCCTGATGTTTGGAATGTATTGGTGTATCGAGGCCATCTATGAGCGATACCAAGTCCTCTTGAACCTGAAGATCCTGCAGTGGCATGGATCACTGATTCTTTGGACCTTGGAGAGTTGCGAATATCCAGGACTTGACAAGTCACAATGACAAAACAAAGAGAAACGGTTCGTCGTGCCATAGTTTTTTTTTACACCTTGACGATATTCTCAGAGGCACTGAGCGACGATAGAAGGTATAGAAATAGGGTCACGCTATGGTGGAGAGTTTTGATTATACATAGACAAAGGCAAGTAAAGTTTCAATAATAACCCAGACTTAGACATCGACTCGTTGATTCTGAGGTAGCTAGATCGATAGTACTCGTCGCCGGTATTGTCACCGGTGTTGTTACCAAATCACAGAAACCCAGAGAGCTGACAGAGACAATAGGTGGCGTCCGAGGATACAGTTGGTGATGATGATGTTGATGATGACATGAATCTGCAGATAAAGCAGCCCCGGTTTTCTCATATCATGTAATGTTTATAAAAGCGTACCCTCGATTAACGACCATTGTAGACAATCTACCACGGCGCAAAGAGAAAACTTGTTAAGCCCGTTACAGGGGGAGTACGGAGGAGACGCGCTAGAGCTTCATCAAGAACTATGTTTTGGACGGTATGAAGATACCTAATGAATACACGGCTGTTCGAGAGAGGTGTAGATGGATTGGTCGCAACATTGACGCGTGAGAAGGCAATGCAGCGGCCATAGAGGACACGCATTCCTACTAATCTATGCCTTCAAAAGTAATAGGCACAGCGAATCGAAACGCTGAAATAGAACGTTGTATGAATATCATAGGTAATATAGCATCCATCTAAAAATACATTTTTGTGCCATCTCACCCTACGGTTTCACAGTTTTTTCGCGTCTTACATATTGGCTTCTACACCTTACATGAACGCGTTCTTCTACAAATACACGCGAGCGAACATCTCCTAGATTCTAATCATCTCTCTCTTTCCTTACAACACAGACTCTCGCTATAGAATGATCTTACAGAAATGTAACACTCTTGCAGCTCTAGCCTGCGTGGTCCTCCTTGCCTTCCCTACCGGCATTCATTCGGTTCCCACTGCCGCTGTAGCTACGGTCCCCGATCCCGCCTCGGTTGCTTATAACAGTCCCAGCAACGGAAAACACGATGAACACGGCGGACAACCATCTCCGAGCAAGAATCATGACATGCTCAAGGAGTGTGTCGCCCTATGCCAGCGACATGTCGAGATCGTTTGGCCAAAATGTAAACAGCCCGGCGAAAATTCAGACGATTTGATGGACATGAGCATGACCAGGGAGGATCCGTGTCTGCTTGCGATCCGGATGTGTGCCAGGGGATGCAAGGCCATGGGAATGGTCTACAACAAGCTTGGTACAGGTGATGGTAACAATAATGGGAGGGAGAAGGATCTGGAGGAGTGGAAGGATTGGACGGAGACGGATTGGAAAGCATGGACAGAGTCCGTCGAGGATGCGGCGATCTCATCGCATGACGAAGCACAGAGCGATGTTCAGCCATTATAGTAGAGTACCTTTATTCTTTAAGCGTCCACAACCTCGCACCTCGCACCTCTCGCAAAGGAGGGTCTTTTTCTATTCTAAATAAAAAAATGGAAAGTATGGACTACTACTTAGTGTCGCTCGTACTCGTAGTTTCGGTTGTCCTCCGTACTTTCGCTGGACTCCCTCCGTCATGTTCCCCTATTACCTCAACCTCATTGTTCAATGTTCCCTCTCGTTTCCGCTTCTTATACTCCTGAGCCTTGAAGTACCACCAATTGGATCCGTCGCGCTCCATCTCTGCCTTATTGGTTCTCATCTTCCGATGCTGCTTGGATCGAAGATGCTGTTCCCATCCTGTTGGTCCATGGATAATCACGGGTGGGAGGGATTCTATGGAGCCAGAGGCGTATTTTTCATGCATAATTCTTTGCATCCCAGTGCAGATGTCACACTCTTTCTTTTCCCATGATTCCAGAGCAGCTACAGTGCTGTAAATAGAACACAAGACGATAATTAGTATACCAACATCCCGATAAGTGTCGGCTTCAGCGGAGTCGTATGTAAGATTTTTAGGGTACATACTCAAGATCGCGTTGTGCAGTCAGCATCTCTCTGGCGTACGGGTTCAAGTCTTCCGGATTTGGGAGTGCGTTTCCAGCAAAGAAATCTACCGGAGATTGTCATGTTAGTTTTCTGAGGCTGCATGCGGATCAGAAAGTATGGTCCGTCATCGGACCCTACCTTTTGCAATCTTGACAGCGGCGTTTCCAACGTTTTCCTTCCAAGTATCAAGCGCTGTAAGTCAGAACAGACACATTTCTCAGGTCAGATTATGACTGTTATCATGACAAGAAAGCGCTCTGGCCTAAGCAAGAAGATGGTTGTCTTACATGTCGCGTCCAGCAAAAAGACTTTGACTTCTTTCTCTCGACATAGCGGCAACAGTTTGTTGCGGATCCAGAGTACCTGTCTCTTGGCGTACTGTCGGGTTCTGACCTTCATGGTTTCTGTGCACTCGGCTTTTAGGTCTTCCAGTTCCTTGGTGTCTATGGTGAATGAGGAGGAAAATGAGTCAGCTTGTCGCTTTATCGGTTACCAAGGCGTAGCATAATTAAGCCAGGCAGAAAAAAATCATGCTCACCAGTAGGCTGTTTGTCTTTGATAGCCTCCTCGAAGGCTGTGAAGTACGGATCGAACTCTTTGTATCCTACATTGCAAACCATATTGGAGATACGTAAGCATCAGTCGACCCTTATAGTTTTCCTTAGTGGAAGTGTTCATATGCTGAGTAAAGATTCTTACCGATTGCTTGCCAGATTCCGCGCTCATAGTCAGTATTCGATCCAACACTTTTCCGCATCCCTTTGATTTCATCAAAAAGACCTCCCTGCGTTCAAGAGTCAAGGGCATTTCAAATTGTTAGTGTATGCTGAGGCTACGAACAAGAAAAAAAAATTCTGAGCTATTGACGCACCTTGATCATTGTGTCGACTCTTGCATCCAAGCGTGCGTTCAATACGTCCGGTGCTGAGTAGATCCAGAATATACACGATGGCATCCTGCAAAACGCAAAAGATCCGACTTTGTGAGTATAAGTCCTCACTCTACGAGTCGCGCTCGGGAAATAAGACACTGTATAGCCCAAGCCCTACCGTAATCTTTCGTTGTCTGGTAAGGCGTGCTGTTTCTTGATCAAGTCACTCTGACATTCGCCCGTTTCAAAAAAGACCTGATGTTCCGAATGATGGATGGTTTTATCAGTGCTTGTCCAATATCGTCTTTGGTTTTGCAGCGAACGCGAAAAAGCGACTGACAGATCAGATCGCGTACCTGCAGGGACCGCGTGATCTTTCTTCTGTCGTTTTCGTGCCATTTGTTGGCCATGATTGGGTCTACCTCCTGCAGTTTCCTGTATAATGTAGAAGTATCGGATTCCCGCAAAAACTTTTCGTTGGAATCATTCTGTTCTTGTACTTGTCTTTCGGTCGAAGAGCCCACATTCTTTTTTGTGTCGAGTAGCGTGTCGCGCCATAAAAGCGATTGAATGTAGTAATGGGTGCCTCCGACGACAATAGGCATATGCTTTCGATCGTGAATCTGTTTGATCTACGTGGACGCAACGTCGGAGCAAATTATCTTAGTACTTTCTAAAAGTGCCTTTGGCACTTTACTGCGGTAGATCAATGCAAAGGTCACTCACCAGTTCTAGTGCATCCGCTTTGAAGTCGAGAACAGAGTACTCTTGGTCCATAGGGAGAAAGTCCATAAGATGGTGGGTGATACCTTCACGTTCGTCCATTGGCATTTTGTTGGTGATAATGTCCAGCCCTTTATAGACCTGTCAAGAACGATTTGGACACAACTGACGAGAGTTAGGTTTGATCTGCCTTTTTTTTGCGTGTGTGTGTGTGTGGACAATGCAGGCAAACCGTCCTTAAACTCGAATCGATTGACGTAGTACCTGCAGTGCATCCGCGTTGATAACTTCACCATCCAGTTCTTTGGCAAGCTGGATCGATAGGTTGGACTTCCCGACTCCTGTCGTGCCAATAACCGCTATCACGCCTGGATCCATGGCTCTGTTGAGTGTGCTGTACATAAAACGGGCGCTCTGCTGTGGCTTCCAAGAAGCCTGCGTACTGAGGTAGATCAACCTTGGTGATCGCAGTGATGTCCACGAAGATTCAAGTCTGGAACTGAAGGTCAGGGTCTTCCGTGCGACTGCCAGACAATTTCTATGCATGAGTTCCGCTTTTGTGCATGGTGCTCCTTCTTCTTCTCCACGCTCTGCAAACCTTTTTTTATTGGATGCTTCAATGCAGCAGGTTGGGAAACCCTTAAGATTGAGCAAGTGACGTCTACTGTCGACCCAAGAAGTGGGTCATGCGGCCTGGTCAAGCGCGTTCATGAGCAACCCCTTTCTCGGATTCCATTCCTTGCTCACGACTCTCCCTTCGCCAATCCATCAACACTCACCATAGCCTGTATATTCTGCCAGACAGAATCTAGGGCCCCTCTCTATTCCGCCAGTATCGCTATAACCGCCCATCTATTTGGTCCCTGAATCACCTTAACGACATTCCCATCTCAACCAGGCCAAACCCCTGAGAGCAGCCATGGCCGAGTCCACCTTCTTCCGTTCGGAAGAAATGTCGCTGATCCAGCTGTACATTCCAGCTGAGGTTGCGCAGCCCACCGTCTCTGAGCTAGGAGAGCTAGGCCTTGTTCAGTTTCGCGATGTACGTCAAGGAATCACGCCAGTTTCTTGCGATCTCAATTGATATGCCAAATCTGCGGAAAGAGACATCGCCCTGTGCCTAATACTATGACTTTGTCGTCTCTTTTGATCTTTTGACAGCTCAACCCAGACGTGAATGCCTTTCAGCGTGCCTTTGTCGGCGAGATTAGACGCTTTGACGAGATGGAAAGACAGCTTCGTAAGTAGACGGCAACAGGCGTGCCATGCCAAGTCGATACATATTCCACGGTCAGGAGGGTGCTATGGATGCATTGTACTCACTAATATTGATGTTATTTAATTCATAGGTTTCTTCACCACGCAGATTGAAAAGGCTGAAATCCCTATTCGCCCCTCCATCCCTTCGTCATATATGACACGCGCCCGTTCGCGCCAGGAGTTGGATGATCTCGAAGAGCGTCTCTCTGAGCATGAGAACCGTCTGCTCCAGATGAACAACTCGCACGAGACTATGCAGCGCCGATTCCTGGAGCTCACCGAGTTGAAGCATGTCCTTCGCGAGACTGCCGAGTTTTTTGAAGAGGTGCGTTGAACCGCACCTCATGCTGTGCTAATGCTTTGTGTTGAGAGCAATTGAACAAGGACTCATGTATTGGCTGAAATCACTAATATGGATTCAATTTGTTTTTGATAGGCTGCTTCACACCAGGAAGATATTCGCCATTCGTTCGACGAACCTAGCGCCCCACTTCTAGACGATCTAGAGACTGGTCCCTCGCAAGAGGCTCATAGCGCCGGCCTTCAGCTTGGCAACGTCACCGGTGTCATTCCTCGGAGCAAAATGCAGACATTCGAGCGCATCCTCTGGAGATCACTTCGCGGCAACTTGTACATGAACACTGCTGAGATCGAGGAGCCCATCATCGACCCCTCGACGGACGTGGTTGTTGAGAAGAACGTCTTCATTATCTTTGCTCATGGACGCGAGATTCTCGCTAAAATCAAAAAGATTGCTGAGTCCCTGGGTGCGACTTTGTACCCCATTGATCCATCCATGGACCGTCGCAGGGAGGCCCTAATCGATGTCATCCGTCACATTGAGGAGTTCAACTCTGTCCTCGTCAACACGACCCAAACCCGTCGCCAGGAATTGATGCGTATCTCTGAGAACCTGACTGCATGGATGACGATCGTCAAGAAGGAAAAGGCGACCTATCACACGATGAACCACTTCAATTACGACATCAACCGCAAGTGTTTGATTGCTGAGGGATGGTGCCCCACGAATGAGATTAACACTATTCAGACCGCTCTTCGCGGTGTCACGGAGCGTTCAGGATCCATGGTACCTTCAATCTTGAACGAATTACGGACGCACAGGGAGCCTCCCACCTTCCACAAGACGAACAAGTTCACTGCAGGATTCCAGGCCATTGTTGACGCTTATGGTATGGCCCGTTACCGCGAGGTCAACCCCGGTCTCTTCACCGTCATCTCCTTCCCCTTCCTATTCGCTGTCATGTTCGGTGATGTTGGTCACGGCATTCTGGTCTTGCTTGCGGGTATCTATTTGGTTTGGAATGAGCGCAAGCTGGCTCATATTGACAGTGAGGTAAGAACAAAGCAACTACAAAGATGCTTGAGCACTGGATTGCCGATAGCCAATATGGGATCACTGATCATGTAATTACGCGATACTTTTTATAGATGTTCCAAATGGTCTATGGTGGTCGCTACATCGTTCTGCTCATGGGAGCCTTCTCCATCTTTACGGGAATGATGTACAACGATATTTTCTCGCGTGCTCTGCCTTGGTTCCAGACTGGCTGGCATTTCAACGTTCCTGATGACTATGACGGCAAGACTGTGATTGTTGCCGAGCCCACGGGTCACACCTACCCCTTCGGTATCGATTATGCCTGGCACGGCACAGAGAACTATCTTCTGTTCACCAACTCATACAAGATGAAAATGTCTGTGGTTCTTGGAGTTATCCACATGTCGTTCGGTATCTGCATGGTCTACTACAATGCTAAGTTCTTCCGCAAGCGCATCGACATCATCGGAGGCTTCATCCCCCAGATCCTGTTCATGCAGTGCCTGTTTGGATACCTAGTCATGATGATTATCTACAAGTGGACCGTTGACTGGTTTGAGACCGATGCTGCAGGACACGCTGTACGCAACACTCCTCCAAGCTTGCTCAACACCATGATCTACATGTTTCTGAGTCCTGGGTCTGTCAATGAGTCCGACAAGTTGTATGCAGGACAGAGCTTCATTCAAGGATTGTTGGTGCTTGTGGCGTTCATTTGCATTCCCTGGATGCTGTTCTTGAAGCCGTATTACCTCAAGCATGAGCACAACAAGGCCCGATCGATGGGATACCATCAGCCATCGGAGAACCATGTTCGTATCAGTACCGACAGCAATCACTCGGACGAGGCTGGCGGTGCTGTTGTCGCCGATGATGTTGAGCATGAGGAGGAATTCGAGTTTTCGGAGGAGCTGATCCACCAAGTCATTCACACGATCGATTTCTGTTTGGGATGTATCTCCAACACGGCTTCGTACCTTCGACTCTGGGCCCTTTCTCTGGCACACGCACAGCTCTCGGAGGTGCTCTGGTCCATGACCTTGGGCTTGGCTTGGTCGATCACTGGCCCCGTGGGAACGTTTATGACGATCGTTATGTTCGCGCTCTGGTTCTCGTTGACGATCTTTATCCTGGTCGGTATGGAGGGTCTGTCTGCGTTCTTGCACGCCCTTCGTCTGCACTGGGTCGAATTTAACAACAAGTTCTACATGGTAAGGCAAATTGTTATTTTTTATTTTATTTTTCTTACTATTGTTCTAGGAGTTGCAGACCCAACTTACACTCTTTTTTTTGTTCTCATGTATAGGGCGATGGATATGCCTTCGAGCCCTTCTCGTTTGCAGCCGTTCTTTCCGAGAAGGATGCTTGAACAATATACACCAATTGAGTAGTTTCCCATTTTTTTGTTTGCGATGGTGACGGCCACCGTAAAAAAAAAGAAAAAAAGAAAAAAAGGCCTATGATATGCGATATTCTGGGCCATGTACCCATTAAAATAAAGATAAGATGACTTTGATGAAAACTTAGTGAATCATTTAATCTATTGATGTTTTGACGAGTGAGGATCAAAGGATTGGCAAAAGGAGAGACCGAGGATTGCATTAAACCCAAATTTGAACGCGTTTTTTATCCCTCACACACAAAAGGATGTACCGTCATAGGACCAAACTGGGAAAGACCGGTTACTAGAGCTCTATCAAACTCCCGGGTCCACTTTCAATTATGATCGATGCGAATACTGGACTGAAAAAGGTGCAGGATGAAATATCAAAGAGAAGCGAACGTGTGCAAAGGAAGGGACAAATATAGTACCCTCCTCTCTTCCAACTCCTGCAGCAGTACATGCGACTGTACAATTATGATCAGGCGTTATTTTTCTTTCATGCAAGGAAAAGGTGAGAGCAAGGGCGGGGGCCCAGAACAATTGCATGCGGGATAGTTCTCCAAGAAACGCTCGTTACCATGACTATTCGTCTCAGACGAATTCAAACTAATTAGATCGCTCTAAGCAACTAGCCCATCTTTTGCGAGAAGGAAGACGTTCCCGCAGCTTCAAAGTGGCCCACAAAAAAAAGATGTTCTAGGCGGCGGATTAAGGATACAGAGTAATCATAAGCGATGTTCTCGTAGACAAATGAATGCGTACGAAATTTTACACTTCCTCCTCGGACGCTGCTTTGTATACAACCAGGCAACATCGCCTTGAAGAAGAGACGAAAAAATATAAAAAAAATCGACCGCTCCTTTTTATAATTGCCTTCGTCTGCTTCTTTCGAAGTAGTAGGCAAAATGCACTCTCTAAACTACATTCCGTTATCTATAGAGGATGAATTGGAGAGAAAACGATAACGATAGACGATAACAAGTACAATTTCCAGCATGCGGCGATGGGTCGGCTTGAGAAACTCCTCTTATCAGGACTGCTTTTGCCACCATAACCAACCACAAATCCTCTTATCAGAACCATTTGATCGTGCCAAGGCTCCTTCGAAACATAAAAGACGAGCAAAGAAATGTGTGTCAAGATCAGAGATGTGTCTTAACATTGACGGATTGTTGAGGTGAGTACTAGATGAGCCTAAATCTTGTAAGTCCTTAGTTGAACATAAGACAAATATTACACAAAGACACGATATATTGCGTCCGGCTCATCGGGAGCAACTTCGGCACGATTTTTGCTAGCGATCGCAAATAGATCACCCGAGAATCGTTTTTTGACTGGCAACGGTTTTCTTTTCTTTTTTTTTTTTTCTGAAGTACGGCCGTGGAAAGTTGGATGGAAGAGAGGGAGATAGAGGAACAGAAAGAGAAGGCCTGGGAGAAAATTCGCGGACTAAATTCAAGACAAATGGCAATAATACATCTGAAAGCTTTCGAGAGAAATATTTTGCTCAGATAGATCATTATTAAAAGGTCTATGATATGCACCAAATGCAAGCAGCTAAACAACGATGTGGGGTAACGTATGTACCTTCAGATGATGATTATGATATGCGGAGCAAATTGTAGAGGGAAACATACTGAGGACGCGTGGTTTGTAGGGAAATGATCGGCTTTCAACTTCAGTGACCAATGGCCAAAATGGGCACGCGTTTTGTGTTGCCTACTTTTTCAGCATCATGGATGCCATGGAGTAATATAGCTCTACCCTGTACATGTACAGTACCCTAAACACAATTAATGCCACACCGATCTCTTAAGGAACTTAGGGATAGGGTGCCCCTCTGTTTTCGCAATAGCATGGCGTGTTGTACCAACATATATTGCAGACTTCCATGGAGCACTTGAACCTAAAACATTGACCGTATCCAAAGCCGTTGATGATTGGTGTGCCTTGGTTTTTATGGATATGTTAAGAAAGGATGGCTTCTCTGGTCAGACGCCAGTAAAACAATAGAATGCATAGTTGAAGAATCAGCAAAGGTGCTTGCTGGGAGTGGCTGTAAAAAAAACCTGGGGTTTTCTAAATAGGTCTCTCTCTACCTAGAGCTACCTTTAGAGCTATTTCTAAAAACGCTCTATAGCGCTGGACCTCTTCTTATCTCTAAACAATTCCCTAGCACTCAATGAGAGCTCGGATTAATATAAACCTCCATTGCCTAGACAAAAGCTTGAGACGCATCAAGTCCAAGTCAGGCTAATTCTCATCAGCGTTGTTCGGTTTACAGAACACGGGCGAATGTGCTCGCTATAACAGTTGGAGAAGCTATAGCTACCATTACATGCACAATATTGACTACCGGTCCTACAGTTCTTTTTAAACATCGCAGCGTTCTTTAATGAAAGATGGTTTGGTTTCCCGCTTTCAAAATATAGGGCTTATCAAGATAATATCATGCTGTAAACTTAGGTTAAGCATTGGCGCAATATTCCATGGGAACAAGAAAACTACAATCCGCGGCGCGTCGTTGTTGCCGTTGTTGTTACTTATTTCTTGGGCAAGTAATGTTTGTCAGTTATTGGGGTTTCACTAGCAAGTTTTGTGCTTAAATGCAAGAGCGCTGCAACAGAAACAACATACATGACGCTTGCTATCCCGCTTGCCTAGGACGATATATATTGTGTAATTAGGGAGGTCGCTTCTCTTATCTATTGGCCTTGTTTATATTTTTTTAGGCCAGACGGCGAAAGACATAGAGTCTATCCACTATCAGTCGCATATAGAGTTTCAAAATTTTATTGTCTGGGCGTTCATGAACCCAAAGTTGTTCACGGATGCATTTTTCATTTGAAATAGTCCGTCTCGGTCGTCATGTAGATGTAAACAGCAATGAGCGGGCTTCAGTTGTGCAACCGCGGAGAACTGTTCGTGCAACAACGAAGCCAAAAGCAGACAACAACAAACAATGCGATAACACAAAACGAGGAAGCAGTAAACAACGCAAACCAGCGCCGGTTCAAGAGGTGCTGCGAGATGGACTTTCTATCTAATTGGAATGAAGCGGGTAATCCTTCAAACAACTAATAATCAACAGCCTGCACAAATAACTTCCACACGCTGACGTGAGACATGAGAATAGATTATCTCTGTCAGTTCTTACTCGCCCTCTCGCCCTTTATCCTTCGTGGATAGATCGAAATCCGCCAGTCCTATAAACTCTTGGGCTACACGATGAACAACATATCATAGGGTCGTACCTGCATAATCTCTTCCCGGCTCCACAAGCCTCGCGTTTGGTACAGCTTTGTAAATGCCAATACTTTCGTTATGCAACAAGAAGGCCTTACTGTAGATTAGTCATTTGCGTCATCCTTCGCCTTTTTAGTGAAGTCTACTGTGCCTCTCTTCTTTTACTTGTGTCTTTGTATCACAGTACCCCTTTAACCCAGCTGCATGGCTCGTTTACCTATTTTTTTTACAATATGTTTTAATCATGCTACTCTACTTTCTCGTTGTACAATTGCATGTTCTTCTCTGTTCGATCAGCCTCCTTCCATGTGAAATAGCAGCTCCTTCTATCAAGTCTGGTCCATGCCAGGCTGGCTCTAGGAAGATTTGTCTGCAACCTTGTACAGCGGAGCTTCGTAGCCGTCCTCCCTTATTGGCTGAAGATGTCTCCGGTTAAGCAAAGAATACCCAATCAACTGACATAACTGAGGTTATAATTATTCCGCCTCCAGTAGAGCGGTACATTTTCAAGGTGCAAATGGGCCCCAATGAGTCCAGCCCCAGCGTGTTTTTGGGCATTTGCTTTCAGTATGGGGTCCAGTTCTGGCCCTAGCCCATGGTACCATTCCATTGCGCTGTTTAGAAAGAGGTATGTATTTGCATGTAAACTAAGACACTTAGATGTTAAAGCAGACTGAAGATGGCATTCCCGAGCAAAGACAGACGTAGGAGAATTTGGAACAACTGGTGGTACATGAGCCCTGCTATCCCCGCATTCCTGAGATATACTGGCCGATTGTGGAAATACCAAGCACGCAGTATTGAGTTCTCTCAACTGTCAACATCGCCCTCTGAGCGAAATGCTGATACTTATTAAAGATTACAATTGTCCTTAAGATAACACAGACAAACGGCTTCCTGGCGGTTTACCGGTTCATGTGAGTACAAATGGCTCCTCATGGACAATGTACTCGAAAAGAGGTACTTTTGTGGCTTCTGGATTTATCGAACTGGTACATACGGTTTCTTATCTTCTTTTGGCCCCTCTATCTGTTTCTAGGTTTATCAAAACTAGTCTCCTATTGCCCTAGGGACGCCCTCACCTTCAAGTTCCAAGTTGGATTTTAAAGCAGAGATTATCCGTATGGCTTTTATTATGAGCGGATGGTTACCCACTCCTATATTCCTGTTATGGCTACCGTCTGCAGGAGCAAGAAAGCATACATACACGTCTCGTTTAGTTTATGGACCCTTGCTGTCGGTGTCTCTCACGAGTCGACCGATTGTCGTCGAGAACTCGAACCTTAATCGAATGTCGACTTGATGATTTTGCTGCTAAGTATTTTCTTATTCTATTGTATTCAAATGAATATCGGGCTGGGTTACACGAAAGAAGAGCGGACCATCTTATCCTGGCTCTCAATAACAAACTTCTTTTAGCCCTCCTTAATCGGAAAGCTACGACACCAACCATTGGCCAAAATAAAAAAACAAAAAAGATCCCTAATTTGAAATCCAGCTCGATGATAGCCCGTGGACAAGGTTGATATGTTATCCGTAGATTTTTTTTGAAAACAAATAAAGCTTAGCGAGATAGCGATAAAAGAAATGTAAATAAACAAGCCTTTATCCAGGGATGAAGCTGTGTCCGTGGACACGATGTGATCTCTTGTACCGCATCACAGAGCAGAAACAGGCTGTGGGAACTTTTCGACTAGTTGCACTTCCAGTAACGCGTGCGACCCATGGATTGACTCCTTGTGCGAAGAATCCAGAATCCACACCCTTAGCTGGGTTCAGACGCAAATATGTCTTCAGAACAGGCTAAGCTATCGATTTGTGTGCCAGACAGCCTTCGCGCAATTGGTAATCCATAGTGAAAGTGGCTTGCTACGAGGGCTTGTCTTGTGCAGGGTGGAGCCTAGATAAATTACTAATATCATGCTTTTCTGAAGCGGTCTCCAATAGTCCTGTGCAAAGGTATAGTCAATTTTCTAAACAAAGAGGTTAACTACCATTCAAATACAAGAACGTAAGATAGATTTGATTGAGAACTCAAAGAAGATTCGCCGTGTCTAAATCAAGACATAGGCTATCTCAAATGCAGATGATGCCTCGTCTGCAAAGCCCTTGCCACTCGTGTACCTTTTTTACCCCATATTTCCCGTCTCGCCATACTTTTACTGATTGATGTTCGTTATCAAGCGCATGTGCAAGTAGTCGGCGCACCCAATGAGCGCTCCGCAATGACTGTGGCCTAAGAGGGTTCATATAAAATCGCGTGTATGATCATGATTTTAATGTCCTCCCATTTACTAGATGCTTGCGCGTCTCGCAGTGTGACCAGGTTGAAGATAAGAGTATAACAAAAACAGGGTCTAAAAAAAAAAGACTGAGATTCGATTGTTGTGGAGAAAGAGCCGACAAGATACGCTAAGAAACGTGGAGAGGTAAAGATGCTTGTGGAGTCGAGAGGGTGATGTTTCGACCGATATCAATTGACTCCTTCAGTCGCGACCAAAGAACGCCCCCTCCCTTTTTTTTACCTACTTGCATGAATTTGTGAGATATGGATGTTTACAGGCAATGGCTGCGTTGCTAAATAGTACACCTTTATTAATATACAAAGATAGCGATACCGTTATTCCTTGTCCGCTGTAAATGCGCTTCTAGATGCCGTCTCCATATGAAGAGTAAAGAACAAGCGCAATGTCGTTTGTTGAACGCAACCTGTTTTAGTAGATAAGAACAGCCTTCTGTCCCCAACCCTTTTAAGTGATGGACCATACACAAAGCTGCACGCGAAGACTTGGAGGCGACATATCCTGCCCTCAAAAAGATAACGCCCTGGAATCACATTGACAAGCACAGAATAGTATTACATCCACTTCTCGTCGTGGATCGTTCTACGAACAGAGTCTTTATTTTTCTCCGCATGCATTTGGTATACACCAAGACCATAGTTTGTTCTCCAGATGAAGAGAGAGGCCTCTGCGCTAAATGCTGTCGCCATAGGCCGAATGCATTAAAAAATACGACGTACGGGATAGAACAGACATGTATGACGGCGAGGAGACGCCCTAGTGTGGTCTTTTACTTCTGCATATTGGGAGTTGTTTACCCCACACCCGGTGTTTTGAGCCACTGTATGTACCCTTGTATATGTAACCTGGCCTGTTGAGTTTGGCCGCTTTGAGTCGGCGTCTCCACTAAATCATGGTCTGTAAAGCAAACCTTAAAAGAATAAGATGTGAGACAATTCATTCACCGCCTATTCATTCCAGTTGGATAGAGGAAAACGCGTTGAGGTGGACAGGTACACCAACAATACAACAAAAACCTTAACGGGGACATCCTACTACCTATTCAATCGCCGATTCATTCTTCATCCTTGTCCCCCCATTGACCAACCGCTCGCGCTCGATCCTTCCTTCTCCACTCATCTTTTATGTCGGCATGGCCTGACGAGGTCTACATGTTTGTACAGAGTACGTCCGTGTTCGTAAGCCAATAGCGTACGCTAGTCTATTATTCCTCCCCGCACTCTCTCCCCTTTTCATATGGCCCCTTTTTCTCCTGCGTTGCACTAACTGTACTCTGTGCGGCCGAAAGGAAGCCAGAACCTGGTCCTCGCATATAAAGAGCGTCCATCCCCCACTCCCTCTTTTTGTTCCTCACTGTCTGACAGCCATCCTTCTTTCCCTCCGCCTTCCTCCTCTTCCCCCTCTTGTATCTCTTGTATATTTATTCACACCTTGCCTTTGTATATTTCACCTTTATATATAATATAATATCCCTTCGTTTGCCATCATGTCCGGCAAGTACTCTCTTTTGAACAACGTCTACTTCCTGGGCGGGTTCGCGACCATGGGCGGGTAAGTCATCCAAAGACTATTCCAACAATCAAGCCGAAACAAATACAGCCTCTATAGCTCTACCCGAACTCCATACCGTGCACAGATCATCAAATGCTTCACATATATAACCAATAATTTCATTCATGAATACCAAATAGAATGCTCTTCGGTTTCGACATCTCGTCCATGTCCGGAGTCGTCGGTACTGAGCGTTACCAGGAGTACTTCAAACACCCCTCGTCCTCGCTCCAAGGTGGTATCGTTGCTGCCATGGCTGCAGGCTCCTTCCTCGGCGCCTTGATGGCCGGTTCCCTCGGTGACAGGATCTCGCGCAAGCGCACTATCATGTTGGCCGCCTGCATTTGGATCGTCGGCTCTATCATCCAGTGCGCCTCTGTGAACGCTGGAATGCTCATTGTCGGCCGTATCATCAACGGTGTCGCCGTCGGTTTGGCCTCTATGATCGTCCCTGTCTACCAGTCTGAGATTGCTCCCAAAAACATTCGTGGTCGTATTGTCTCGCTTCAGCAATGGGCCATTACCTGGGGTATCTTGATTCAGTACTTCATTCAATATGGGTGCTCTTTCATTCAGTCCAACGCTGCCTTCCGTATCCCCTGGGGTATCCAAGTTGTCCCTGGCTTGATTCTTCTCGCTGGTATCTCTGTCTTCCCTTACTCTCCTCGTTGGTTGGCTGACCAGGATCGCCCTGAAGAAGCCCTCGAAGTTCTCGCCAACCTGCGCGCCAACGGAAACAAGAACGATCCCGCTGTCCTCGCAGAGTTCAAGGAGATTCAGGATGCCATCACCTTTGACCGTACCCTTGCTGCCCGCTCTTATGCTGAGCTGTTCCGCTACCCTAATGCCAAGCGTGTCTTCCTCGGCATGACTCTCCAGTCCTGGTCGCAACTCACTGGTATGAATGTCGCCATGTACTACATCGTCTTCATCTTCCAGGGAGCCGGTATCACTGGCCAGAACGCCAACTTGCAGGCCTCGTCCATCCAGTATGTCTTGAACGTCGTCATGACCATCCCCGCCATTCTGTTCATTGACAAGTGGGGTCGTCGCCCAGTCCTCTTGGTTGGCTCCACCTTCATGGCTCTCTGGCTCTTCCTCATCGGTGGTTTGATGGGCCGCTTCGGTTCTGCCACCAGCTTCGACGGCAACTCGACCACCACTTGGGCTATCAGCAATAACAGCTCCGCTTCGCATGCCGTCATTGCCTGCTCCTATCTCTTTGTCTGCTCTTTCGCCATCTCCTGGGGTCCCGTCTCTTGGACCTACCCTGCCGAGATCTACCCTCTCCGCATCCGCTCCAAGGCTGTCTCGCTCTCGACTGCTTCCAACTGGGCTTTCAACTTCATCCTGGCCTATGCTGTTCCTCCAGCTCTCCAGAACATCCAGTACCGCACGTACTACATCTTCGGTGGTTTCTGTGTCGCCATGACCATTCATGTCTTCTTTATGTTCCCTGAGACCAAGGGTCGCACTCTGGAGGAGATGGATGAACTCTTCAATTCGGACATCCCCGCCTGGAAGACTCGCGCGCTCCCTGCCTCGAAGCTCGAGCACGATATTGAGGAGATCAAGGCAAGCCAGGCTGACGAGAAAGCCGAGGTCAAGTAAAATCCAGGTGTTCCAGCCATCCGACACTTCCTTCCTTAGTGTCCGTAGTGTATCCTGAATCCCATATTCAATACCCATCATTAGCGTAATAAAAAAAATGGTTGAGAGCTTAAATTTTATTCTTACTCGACGAACAGAAATGTAGGCGGGTTTGCGCAGGGAGGTTGCTGTAAGCAATAGTAATGCAGCTGTAGTGCAGCTTGAGCAATAAACGAGTAATAATCTAAGAGGTACAATTTCCTGCATAAGAATAAGGTTATATTCACACTCGCGATCGTGATCCCAACCGTGGAAGCATCGTGCGGAGCACTCGGTAGAGGACCACGCAACTGGACTGCATGTCCAGTCCCCAGAGCCACAGGCGATGAGCATGTCGATAATCCAGGAACTCGACTTGCTGCTCCAGTGCCCTCACGTATCCACTGTGCTGGCCTCGATTATTCATTGCTGCGCGCTCTCGCTCGATTTTGAGCAGTAGTCCAGACCGCACGGCATGATACTTGGTGATTGCGCTGAAAATTTCATTCGCCCCTTTTGCCAATAAAGCGACTTCGGCTATATGAAGGGCAAAGGATAGTCAGAGGTTGTCCGTATATTTGCGACAACCGCAATCGGTGCTCGCTTACCTGCCACCTTTGAACGGAGCTGCTGGGCGCGCTGCTGTGCTTGAGATGGACCCGTGGGAGTATTACTTAGTGTTCCTTGTGCGTGTGGTCGCTCATATGAGGATAATACTGAACCCTGAGAAGAAGGAAGTGTGTTTGCTGTCTGCTCCATGCCCATGAAGACTCGCGGGGTGTCTAACTGCACATACATCCTTGCGTAATTGCTGCACTCAAGCAAACAATGGATGTGGTCTGACAGAACAATATTCCAGTTTGAGATCATGACTCCCCGTGTGAAAGATTCCTTTGTCTCTGGCGTGTCCTGCTCGTGTTGCTGCACCATAGTCTGTTCCTTAAAGGCACTCTTGGCAGTCTTGGCAGCCTTCGAATGGCTGGCTTGATTCTCAGAAATTGAGGAAGTAGATTGATATGCAGATGTAGCACGCTGCAAGTTATTTGGATCGATCGTGTTTGTCTGTTGTGTAGCTGACTGAGAAGTAACATTTCCTGAGAGATAATTCTGGGATTTCAAGGGCGAAGAGGATGTAAGGTCACTCTCGTCGCTCCTCTTGTGCTTCCTGACATTCACATTATCGGTTTCCATGGAGACTGCCGCTGAGCAAGGGCCCATGGCTTGCTGGTGACTTCCCGCGATGCATGAGGATGTCCATATCTCCTGCGTGATCAGATAATCAGATAACTCGAAGTGCTGGTCTGCTTGGCTTTGTTCAGTGCCTCCATAATCGTCTTGTTGACTGCGAACTCCACTATCGTCCTGATCAAGGCGCGCCTTTTTTCTCAGGGGGTTGGTGGTAGTCGAGACTCGTGCATCGATATCCAACCCTTGGGAGGTAAACTCACTCAGCTGGGAGACCTCTAAGTTGGCGAAATACTCCTCATCCTTGTATTTGTGCTGGTGCTCTTGTCCTGTCCTCTTCTCTTCCTCGCTTTCGACTTTATTGGGATGAGGGTCTTGAGGAGTGCTTTCTACGGCTTCTGGAATGTCGCTGAACTTCGCACGCAGACCTGACAGCCTCTCACTCAGCCGCGCTTGATCCCTGCTCGCCATGCCGGAGATATCATGTTGCAGATCGTTCATGGCCAAGGAGTGATCCCTGAACAGCTGCGGTAGCGTCTGCTCCGTGATCATCTTTGCCATACAATTCAAATGGTTCGCATAGTCCTCCAGACGCGTCATAGTCATTAAGTGGGGCCTCATGGCGGTGAAGGATCGGGAACTGAATGCCGGAAATGGAGGGGGGGTAACCTGAGGATGTGCTTGCGGTTGCGAAAAGGTGGTGTCTTGAGGTAGCGAAGACGTCGTATCCTGAGACCCGTGCTCAACTTCGTCCTCGTCGCCTGATGACGGTAGGCTGTGTTCCGAGTTCGGAGATGACGCCAAGAAGCTCATGGGTTGTCTCAACCTCAGAAGGCTGTGCTTCCCCCTCCCCTTACCGCGGTCTGTGCTTTCAAATGCAGACCACGTGGGATGCACAGGGCTCACAGGCGGATGAGGCGACGCTCCCGACCAACCGGGATTGAGCATGCATTTCCCTTTGCCCACGCTTGAAGTACTGCTCTTCAATGAAGACGTCGCTACGTGATGGGGGTCGGGGGTGCTTGTGAGGGAACGATATGACTCTTGTGTAAGAGTGGTGGCCACCGGCGACGAGACTGGGTTCTCGGGAGGCGAAGATGACAAAGGTCTTGGACAATACGCAGATGGCGTAAGATACGGAAACCATGACTGTGAGGACATAATGGGCGTAAACGAGAATCCTAGCATCGTTGACGGCGGGCTCGACGCGTTATCACGAGTGACCGTGGTTGACGACCTCTCTGAAGCAGAACCTTTAAATATGGAAAATATAGATGAACGCGAGGATTAATTACAGCGCATACAATGATTCCTGTTTCATCCAGACCGTTTTACACTTTACCTGTCTCTACCGGATTGGGACTAGTTGACAGGCTTAGTTTCTGCTGCTGGGGTAGTCTGCTCAGTGGCGTTCTTGGTGAACTAGGCTCGACTGATCGCGTAATAGTCCTGTTTTGTGGGCGGAAGGTGGGGCTGAACGTGGCGGGGGCGATGGATGGATTCCACTGCGGTTTGGGTGCTTTCCCATCCGACATCTTGAGTGGGCGAGTGGACGGGAGGACTTACGGTCAGGTCAGGTATGTGTTGAAAGAAAAGAGAGGAGAGGAAAAGTAAAGGAGAATAGGCAACACGCATGATCTGTTCTCCTACGCGCCATTAAAAATGCACCAGTACACAGTCCCCTTTACGACTCACGGTGTTGCTACCGTTGACTACCCGTGCCAGTTATCTATTTATCGCTTTGATCTATCAACATATTACGGCCGATGGCATATGCTGAGCACCTTCAGCGTTGTGCCTGAAAGTTAGATACTGGTGTCTGTCACGAGCCGAGGGCACGGTGACTGCGCTTAGATCGGCCACAATGGCTGTCTCTGTTGAGCGCTCGCCCTTTTCTCATCTTGAACGACCTATACACACTCCTCACCCCATGCCTGTAAGACCTGTGCATTCTTTTGAAAGACAGAAATATGAAATCATGATCGCAAGGCTGAATCAGGAGCGCAGGATGAAGGATGGAGCAATATTATTAGATGAGCAGGGACAAAAGGCATCTCTCGCGCCAAAAGCGACGCGCACCACTAGCTTTCAGTCTGGCACTGCACTGAGACAAGGGAACAGTAGAGCAGGGTATGGCGGCACACGTTCCAGCACTAAAAAGGATGGGGCGCATGTTGATTACTGCAGGAGAGCTTGATATTCGCGACACCTTTTACAGGATTCGCTCGACAGTGCATTCTTTTTAAGCACAGGGTTGCTTCAGGCGACACCTATGACATGGTACCTGGAAGAACCAGGATGATTTTCTCGATAACTGTCAGCTGTCGGCCTCACGCCATTTTGTCGATATTTTCCTTGGATAGATCAATTACGTACTTCTTGTTAGTCGCCAGGGCAAGACCCGCCTCGCAAAATGGTTCACAACCATGAGTCCCAAAGAGAAATCCAAGATCGTCAAGGATGTCACTCAGCTCGTTCTTTCAAGGCGGACTAAAATGTGCAACTTTTTGGAATACAAAGGTACTACGGGCCATCGCCATGCATACAGTTCATTGACCTTGCGGAGGACATTGGTGGCTAATCGACCGGATAATGATTTAATATAGACACAAAAGTCATCTATCGGAGGTAAACACGCAGGAACTCATACCGTTTGAATGGTACAATGGAATCGAGACAGTCTCTTACAAGTCTCTGCCTCCTTTATTGTGTTCATGGTAGATACGCAAGTCTGTTCTTCATTACAGGAGTTGATCCGCAGGACAATGAGCTCATCACGCTCGAGATTATTCATCGATATGTCGAAGTGCTGGATCGGTATTTTGGAAACGTACGCTTGCTTCGCCACAGCTTGCAGCCGTGTGCTAATGGTCCTGGTACAGAGTTATAACGTCGATCTTTGTTTCATTGATAGGTATGTGAGCTAGATCTCATTTTTAACTTTCAAAGGGCATATTTCATTCTCGACGAACTTCTAATCGCTGGAGAGATGCAGGAGTCAAGTAAAAAGACCGTGCTCCGTGTCATCACCCAAATGGATGCCATGGAGGAAGAGGAAGCCAATGAAGAAAAGAAATAAACCCTTCGATATATCGAAAGTCATTCGATATCTTTTGCGAATAAAAAAATACATACCCACAAGTGCGATAACGACGTGTGGAGGACTTTTTGAGTGTGTTATTATTGTTATTATTATTGGATAGAGTGAACAAAGGATTCTACAGCTTCCTATAAATACGGACAAAGTGTCGCATATTCTCTAGCTTGAGTGGATAAGTAACGCTGGGTGGACACCGATACCATGTGGCGTCGTCCTGGTAGACGGTCTCTAGATCTTTAAGATGGTCGAGGAGCATATATACCATGTAGGTCCTCTCTCCGACTCTGAGATTCGAAAACGATCCCGCGCTATCCACGACCTAACAGGATATAAAATGGTACTGATGGATGAGTGATGTTGAACATTACAACCGAAGGGACCCTGCCGCTTAAAGTGCTCGTGTTCATACCAGCATATGGGCTCCCGTAGGCATCGCTGCGACCATCTTAGCAACTAACAACATGGTTTTTTTCTTGTCCTGGAACAACTCATTCAACACAAACATGAATGTGATCAAATTTGCCTTGGCTACTCGTTCCAATAATCCATCCGAGAGATCCAGTACGTTTCCGACCTCGGTTTCGCATTGAAGTCGCTCTGGTCCCAGCTGCATCCTTGCACGGACCACGGTCTCCATGGGGTCGAGAATCGATGACCAGTCAACATAATCTTGCATGACAATTGTGACCTGGTGCTTGTTTGTTTTTGACTTTTTAGCCTTTGTAGCCTTTGAACAGGTGGCGGTCGCTTCCTCTGCTGTTGTTGAATCCGCTATTGCCGTATCAGAAGTGGTGGATAATGCGAGATTATTGAGGCCAAATGTTGCAGTATCGTCAGATGTTTCTACACTCGCTTCTTCCTTGAGTGCCACTTCTGAGTCAGCCTCAGAGCTATCCTTTCCCTTGGCCTTTTTCTCCTCCGAGATCGCTGTGGTGGATTTCTTCTTCTTCTTTATCTTTGGGACTGGGTTGGCGTGAACCATGGCAGCTGAAATTCCGACCAGCTCGCTTCCTGCCCCTGATCCGATGCATAGAATGGTTGATGGCCCACCCTCCAGTGTCCTCATCAGAACAGGATGATCCAGAAACATGTGGTAGTAGCATAATGCACGGCTTGGGGCATATCGAGCACTGTAAACCGGAAGGTGGGCCGGGTTCTGGAAGACGGCGTCGTAATTACGATCATAGAAATACGACTTGATTGTCTGGAGAGTAGTTGTGAAGGATGGAAGGTTGAAGGCGTCCTGGCAGGACTCCTTGACTACGTTCAGGATATCTATTCCAGGGACAGTTGACCATCGAAATATCAGTTATTGCTTGCTTCGCCCTGTTGGCAAGTTGTTCACAATATTTGATTTGAGCTCAATCTCTAGCGTTATTTTGAGTTCTTACGTTGGTCTGGACTATGCCCAAAGACTTTCTTCGTGTCGGATGCTGCTGCTGCCTTCTTCCTGTCGTCCATACTCATGTTGTTGATGAGGAAAGACCTTCCTAAGCATAAGGTGTGCTATATTGAAAGTATTGGTTGGTATAGCCAGTCACGGGTAAATAAACATCAAGGCATTTTTTTTTTTCCTGCGTTTGTGCTCTGTCGAGTAGAAGTGCATCACCATCACCACCTTTACTCCATCGGAGTAAACAGCACCACTCAGTACTACAGCTTTAATTTCATTCCCCCTCTGACAACGTTCCATATTAAATGGCTAAAGGCGGCAAGAAACTTGGTGGTGGAAGCGGAGGCGCTGGACGCGCAGGAAAGGGCAGCGGCAAGAAGGCCCGAGTATCTGGAAGAGGCACATCCACAGCATCTACCGACAGCAAGACACCAAAGAAGTTTGGGCAGTTCAGTCGCAAAGAGCGTGATATGATGGAGGAATATGGCGAATTGGTTCCCCAGGACTTTGAGGAGGACGAGAGTGATCGCGTGAGGTATGTTCCTTTGTTTCGTCTGATAACAATCTGTAGTTTTGAAATGGATTCTAATGTTAAACCTTGTTGAAATCCAACATGATAGCTCTTTCCGCAAAGTTGTCAAGGAGTCAGATCTCGATTATCAGTCGGCAGCAAAGAGAGAACGCGACATGGAATCGGATGGCGAGGTAGAGGAAGACGAATATAAATTAGGTCGTCCCTCGGCATTCAACAAGCTGGTCGGTATACTGAAAAAGAGCTCTAAGCGTCAGGACGAATGGAAAAAGAGGAAACTTGAGGAGGAGGGTCTGGAAGATCTTGAGGAGGAAGATGAGGCGCCAGAGGTCGAGGAAGAAGGTGCGAAAAAGTCGTTTTGATGCATATTTTTAGAAACAATCACGATCTCCTTCCATTACTAATTAATCTTCTCGCTGTTTACGCAGTCGTAATATTGACCGAAGCAGAAAGGAAAGCGTTGATCAAGAAGCACGGCAAGAGCTACCTCAAGGCTCTTGATGGAGAGGACATGGACGATGAGGTCGAAAGCCCTGACGAAGAGGACATCGAGGATGAAGAAGGTGACGCAACTGCAGAAGAGGAAGGTAGTGCTGACGAGGAGGACATGGAGGCAATCGCTAAGGAGCGGGAAGACTTGGATGACTCTGACGAAGAAGGGCACTATTTGAAGTCAAGTAAGTGTTTAATCTCATGCTAGTCCTATAAATTGCCAGTACAACGATACATTTGCTGACGAACCGTTCTTGTTCCGGCTTTATAGAGGACAACTTTGATCGCCACTTCAGTGATATGGTTACTCCACTACTGGCACCCAAGGTGGCCGTCGTGGAATTAGCAGGAAACAAGTGGAAGAGTGTCTCATACGAGGATCCTGTTTTGAAGCGAGTCGAAATCTTCGATCCGGAGAACGTGGAGGGATATCGCAAGGACGAAAAACCAAAAAAGACCAAAAAAATGGACCTGGAGTCACTCATGGTAACTCTCATTCTGGGCAATTTTGAACGCAAGCATATTTTCGCTTTTAATATGTATAGTGCTGATTGTCCAGTTACTATTCAAATGTTTAGGTCAAGCAACGTATTCAAGTCCACTGGTCGGAAGTTAACAAGTCTACCTTGGAGCCATCGCCACTAACGACCTCGAAACTCTTTACGACATTGCAGGGGGCGCTTATTGAGCCGGTCAACGAATACAAGGATATCCTCTTTACCAACCGCAGTACGCAAAATGCCAAGGAGATCCGGAATCTGTACTCCCTGCACGCACTCAACCACGTCTTCAAAACCCGTGATCGCATCTTGAAAAACACGGGCAAGCTCCAGCGCTATCAGCAGAACCCGGACTCATCTGCCGTTGTGCCAGAATTCAGAGATCAAGGATTCACTAGACCCAAGGTCCTCATTATCCTGCCATTCAAGAACACCGTAGTCGATGTTGTGGAGACATTAATCGCACTCAGTGGATCAACGCAGCAGGATAACAAGAAGCGTTTCTTTGACGAATTCGGCGCGGGTGAGGAGGTAGAGGATGATTCCAAAAACCAAGACCGTCCCGCTGACTTTTTGGAGACATTCAGAGGCAACATTGACGACCACTTTCGGGTGGGCATCAAGTTTACGCGCAAGACCCTGAAGCTGTATTCTGACTTCTATTCAGCGGATCTGATCTTGGCGTCGCCACTGGGTCTGAAGACCGTCATTGGGGCCGAAGGAGACAAGAAGAGGGATTTCGATTTTCTGGCGTCGATCGAGGTGGTGATTGTTGACCAGGCCGACGACATGCTGATGCAGAACTGGGATCACTTGGAAACAGTGTTCGATCACATGAATCTGATCCCGAAGAATGCACATGGCTGCGATTTTTCCAGAGTCCGTAACTGGTCTCTTGACGGCCGTGCCAAATACGTCCGCCAGACTCTCCTGTTTTCCAATTATCTCACTCCAGAGATCAATGCGCTCTTCAAGAAGTTCTCGCGCAATGTCGCAGGCAAGCTGAAGATCACGCAGGCCTATGAGCATGGGTCTATCGTTGATGTTGTCCCTCTGGTCCAGCAGAGCTTTAATCGCATCGAAACCCGGACGCTGGCGCAGGTTGACGACAGCCGGTTCCAGTATTTTATCGACAACACGTTGCCGCAACTCCGCCGATCCGCTGTTACACAGACACATACCATGATTTTTGTGCCCTCCTACTTTGATTTCGTTCGGCTGAGGAATTATTTCACTGAGAACAAGTATTCGTTCGCTGCTATCTGCGAGTACACGACCAACGCTAATGTTTCAAGAGCCCGCTCGAGTTTTTTCCACGGCGAGGTGTCGTTCTTGCTCTACACGGAGCGTTTCCACTACTTCAGGCGGTACAATATTCGAGGAACGTTCCATCTTACATTCTATGGCTTGCCCGATCATCCACAGTTCTATCCAGAGATGCTCAACCTTTTGGCATTGCCTGCAGGAGGCGAGAAGTCGCGGTCCAAGCATGTAGGAGCGACAGGATTGGAGGACCGTGCCATGTCATGCACAGCATTGTTTACCAAGTACGATCTGCTGAAATTACAGAGGATCGTTGGTACGGAAAGAGCGAACAGCATGTGTAAACAGGAAGGACGCGACCTCTTTGTGTTTACGTAGACAATCACCTCTTGCACTTCACAATAACAATAAATACAGCATGCACATATCCAACATTGATTTTTCCATACGCATATAATGTATGCAAAAGAGTAAGCAAGTATATGCCATGCTCCTGTGTCCATTGTGGGCCTTCAAGCTGGCCGTGAATGTAGCAAAAGGTACTTCCATGCGAAGCAGAAATAGGTGTGAGGACTACAGTTTCTCTCACCTCCCTATGAAGCTCGAATGGGTCTGAAGCCCTGTGCCCCTACATTCTCTTGACTAGGCGGGAACCCGTCCAGCACTTGCTCACCCTCTCTCCCTCGCAAAGCTGAGCTAGGCGAGGCGTCTGAGATCCCTTCGGTTTCTTCGATCCCTTGTATGTGGAGAAAAAGTCGAGTGTTCCTTTTCATCTCCTGCAAAGGCCATCAGAGGCTCCTTCTAGCTTGATTCGGCAATCCATTCCAAAATTGGTGGCGCAAGAAGACCCTTTCGCCCAGCTCAGGGGGTGACTGCATGAAAGTAAAAGTGTCAACAACAGAAACCTTTTTCTCTCCTCTCCGCCCATTCCACCCATTCCACCACGGCAGCCATGTCTTCCAAAGAGCTGAATGCCTTCCTCACTTGGGCCGAAGAGAACGAGATCCTCTGGGATAAGAGCGCTATCGAAATTAAGGAGGGCAAATATGGCCTTGGTGTCTACGCTAAGAAGCGCCTGGAAGCTGGATATGAAGGTTAGAAAGCATGTCGCATATCTTTTTCTCTTCTTCTGTCGCCATATCACGTCGTCGTGACATTCAGATTATTCAGGACATTCATGGAAACGTTGTTTTTCTAAATCGTCCATAATCTTCATTCTGATTGCCGTAGTCGTCCAGGTCCCAAAGGCAATCGTTCTGTCTGTGGAAACCACGGGCATTGCCAACTTGCTCGCTGACGATGAGGTCGAGGGTTACATCGGACTGACCCTTGGGTGTATGTACGAGATGTCTCGCGGACCCCAGTCACCCTGGTCTGCTTACCTCGCTCTTCTGGAGAAGCGCCCTCCTCATATGGCGACCTCTTTGTCCAAGGACGCTCGGGAGATGATGAAGTACTGTGAGGCGTACAATGACATTGAGTCCGACATTGTAAGTGTTACGAAGCCATTGTACTCGGTTTTATGAGGTAGAGTGTGAGTCACCCATTCACGAGCCTTCATCTATCCCCCTCAATTCTGATTTATTAGAAAGATATGGAAGATGATTACAAGTCAATCGTGGGCCCGTTCATTGACAAGCATCCCGAGGTCTTTACAGAGGAGATCAAGAATAAGTTCTTCAGCTTTGAGGCTTTCAAGGTTATGACAGGACATGTCTCTTCCCGTTCAATGGACGTTGATAACTTTCACGTCACTGCCCTTGTACCTTTTGCAGACTTGTAAGTTCGATATTCAGTCGACCGCTATCCAGGGTCAGGCGCTTGCTCGATATCTGATGTTTTTCGCCTTTGGAGTTAATCAGAGTCATTTCTCCTCAAAAAAAAAAAAAAAAAAAAAAACTTAAGTGTCAACCATAGTCCAACACCTAACTCGGACTACTTGACTCATGAAGATGTTTGCGAGATCTGTGGCGCATTGGTCTGTGAGCACCGCGAGGCAGACGAGGATGAAGACGAGGATATCGAATCTGATAGCGACCAGGCACCAGAGTTGGCAGATGGCGATGAAGAAAATGATGACGATGATGACGAGTTGCCTCAGCTCACCGGTGAGGATGCATCTTACAAAAAGGACGCCACGGGGACTGACAACGAAGATGAAGAGCGAGAGGGCGAGGAGTGGGAGGACGACGATACTGAGGACGGTGCAGAGGAGCAGGAGATCAATGACACCTGCGATATCATCCTAGATTGCGATATCAAGAAAGGCGAAGAGATCACGCGCCACTACGGCCCTTATCCCAACAAGGTCATCCTGAGCAAGTATGGTTTTGCAGTGGAAGATAACCCGCACGATACGGTCACTATTCAACTGGAGATGGTCCGTCAGGCAGCTGAGCAATTTATCAACGACAAGGAATTGGTGGGGGAAAGGATTCAGTGGTTCTTGGAATCAGAGGATGCGTTCATTGGCGCAGAGGATGAAGATGACCATGAACACGAACACGAAAGTGGATGCTGCGGCGGCGGCGATCATGATCATGACGAGGATACGGAGAAGCATGAATATGAAGCAGATGGCGAATGCTGCGACGACAAAGGCACCAAGGCGCTGCAGAAGGCGAGCTCCAAAGATGCGACCAGGGGCGACGACGACAAAAACACCAAAGAAGATAAGGATGGGGAGCAAGAGGAGGAGGAGGAGGAGGAAGAGGAAGATGACGAAGAGGACGATTTCCCTAGAGATATCATGTACATGATGCACGATGGATCAGTGGACGACCGACTTCTGCTGCTCCTGAACGTCCTGTTCATGGAGAAGGACCAGTTCCAAGAGGTCAAGGAGGATATGGACGTGGCGATGGAGTACTTTAACGAGATTTTCACGCGTCGTCAGCAGGAGGAACAAGGCGACGAAGACGAAGATATGGATGGGGATGAAGATGAGGCCGAGGAGGAGAAGGAAAAGATCAGCAAGTATGAACTGAAGCCCCGCGACGCAAAGAGTAAGAAAGTCCGTATGGCAGTTCTGCAGGCCACTCTGGCGCTGGTCCGTATTCGTGCGGATGCCTTTGGAGTCACAGACAAGACGACTGCTGAGCAGGACTTGGCGTCGCTGAAGAAGGTAAGAGCCAGCATCACTTTGACCTTGATTACAGTCGTAGAGACAATTAAGGATGTGGCTGCAACTGAAACTAACGTTTATTATGATGCGCCTTTAGGCCAAGCTGTCAGGTCCACTCTACTACGGGGGTCTCTGCGTTCAGGGCGAAAAGCAGATTCTTCAGAATGCTCTTCAGGGCTACACCCAGTTTCTCTCCGAGCTTTAACAATCCGTTGTTTCCTCTTTACATAAAGGGTACGCCCTCAAGACATAATAAACGAATGTTGCTTTTTTTTTTTTTTGGTTACTTCTTTTATTATGTATGTATATGAGTAGAATATATGTTTCTAGATCAAGAACTTGACGATTCTCTTCCAGAGAGGTCCGCGAACCTCCATGTCCTTCAAGTCGGACTCGGTGGGAATGAAGCGGCCGGTATCGAGGTCAGCCTCCTCAGCCTTAATCAACTTTGTCTTTTTCACAAACTTGTATCCGAAGAACAAGCAAGCCGAGCACAACCATGGGAACCAGGCGCCCAAGAGACCCTGGGCATAGCCATCACGCGCACTCTTGAAGTCCGCGAGCGCCTCTGGGGTAGCGTCAGCGCCTGGATGATGGGGAGGATTGATGACAGAGAGGTAGCAGGTGGCAACGATACAGCAGATACCAATGATGGTGGCCAAGATGTTGCCGTAAGGGTAGCCCCAGGAGACGTAAGGGAGCTCGTTGACGGCACGTCCCTGCTTCTTCCAGCAGTAGCGGAAACGGAAGTGGAGGAAGAGAATCAAGATCCAGGACTGGAAGATGATGGAGCCGATGATGGAGACGAACCACGAGAAGACAACTCCTGAACCGACAAAGATGGTGATCAACGACAAACAGGAGCAGGCAGTGACGATGGCCAAGGCAACCATGGGGACACCGCGCGCGTTGGTGTAACCGATCGACTTATGGGCCCAGCCGTTACGGGACAAGGAGAGAAGCATACGGGTGGCGACGTAGAAATCAGAGTTGATGGCCGAGAAGACCGAGGTGAAGACGACGGCGTTCATGTAGTTGGCAGCAGCGCTGATTCCAGCCTTGGCAAAGACGATGGTGAAGGGGGCAGTAGCAGCAGAGTGAGAAGTGTTCTTGAGCTGAGGGTCGTCGTTGCGGATGATGGAACCGAGCAAGAAGACGGAGATGATGTAGAAGAAAGCGATGCGGACCAAGACAGTGTTGACGGCCTTGGGGACATGCTTGTGGGGGTTGCGAGACTCGGCAGCAGTGACACCAGTCATCTCGGAACCACCATAGGCGTAACCGACAGAGACCAGGACTGTGACGAAGGCCATGAAACCGCCCTTGAAGGGTGCACCATCGATGTGCCAGGCATCCATGCCGTACTTGACGCCTCCGATGGCGCCAGCATCAACCAAGATACCGCAGATGATGAACATGATGATGGTGCAGACCTTCAAGATCGAAAGCCAGTACTCGATCTCACCGTATGCCTTGACACCAGAAACATTGATGATGACCATGATGACAATGATGATGAGAGGAACGATCCATGGAGGGAACTTCGAGTCCTCGGGAAGCCAGAAAGAGATAATGACAGCAGCAGCAGACAATTCGGCGGGAATAGTCAAGGCCCAGTTGATGAAGTACATCCAGGTCATCTGGAAAGAGAAGGCCTCGTCAAAGATACGTCCACCCCAGGCGTTAAAGGCGCCGGGCAAAGGGAGCAAGGTCGCGATCTCACCAATTGCTTGGCAGACGAAGACCAACCAAACACCAATAAGAGAGTATGCAAGCACTAAGGAGATTACAAAAAGTTGTTAATGACGGGTGCTTTTCTGAGATTCTTTTCCGATATTCTCAGATCCTGAAAGAATTGATCACTTACAAGCACCTCCAGGTCCGGCAGTGGCGATCGTGTTTCCGGAGGTCAAGAAAAGACCTGTACCGATGGTACCGGAGACAGCGATCATGATCATGTGTCGCAGACGGAGGTCGCGCTTCAAACCTTCCTGTTCAGGTGCCAAGTTGTTGTCGGTGTGGGCAACATCCTGCATGTGATCGATCTCGTATTTTTCGGCATCGTGGCCGTGTTCGAATTTTGACATGGTGCTTCTATAAGGATATCTATATTATAAGGAAAAGGGTATAGGTGCGTTGACGGGGTGAAAGTGAGAGGGGCGCAAGCGAGAAAGAGGATGAAGGTGGAAGGAGGGGGTATGAGAGGGAGGAGCGAAGGGTTAGGTATGGATTTGTAGCTGCAACAAAGTCGAGGGAAAAAAAGAAAGCAGGAATAGCGTGGATACCCCTGAGTATTTATGCGAAGTGGGTGTTTCTTTACTGATGGGAAAGAAACCGTTAGGGGGAAAGGAAGATGACGGGGGCTAGGCTCAGGAACGAAGTCTGAAGATTTTAATTTGCGTGCCTTTACTATCAGACAACTACAGCAGCTACCTAGTAGATAAGCATCTCAACTGCGTCCGTCTAGTAGCGCTCTAACCGGAGGACCCCTCTGAAATTCCCAAAGGGAGCATTCGCCTTTATGCCCTTCCCTGTGTTTGTACACAATTTGTCCAGCACACCTCAATGCGTACAGCACTTGTCTTGCCTGCAGGTAAACACAAGACAGCGGCCCAACTCTCTCACACTAGAGAAGAACGACCGATTCAAGAGCTCGGTAATGAATATATTGGAATAATTAACAAACTACAATGGGAAGGCTAGTCTAAATAATAAACTAGACTATAGATATAGACTATCTAGCGTCGCCTTATTCGTCCTTATTTTTGCATGGATTGTACACAAAACAAACCACTATGCAGCACACAAGGAATTCTGTAGTAAATTAGCATATGAGCCAATAAATGGATGTACTCTCGGGAAATGCGCAAACTGGTAGACATCTCCCTTCGGTTGTCTGCGTGTATATGAATGAGCGAGTGTGTATGCGTAATAAACACTTACAGCGTGCGTAGAAATAGTATACCTTCCTGAATTGGAGAAATGTATGCTCTTTTGTGGCCACCTGAGCTGTTTTTACTGTCGTTGCTAATGCCCTTTTGCCAGGTCTCGGTAAAGCCAACCAAACGTTACGGACGAAACTGCTTCCACTTCAAATCAGCAGTAGATATGTTAGACACGATCGAGAAAGCAAGTGATATATGAGATAGATCAGGACAGCTGAGTCCCGTGCTTCTGCTTGTCCACTACAGACCTTACGTTCTGGCCCTTCTTTGTGGATTTTGAGTTCCTAACTATAACCGCTATCGTGCCCTAGCCTCATTCTCGGTCTACCTGCAACGAGATACAAGGCATCTGTCCTAAAAAAGCCGACGAGGCCGTAGTCCAGTAGAAAGGTGAGCTAAATAGGGTTTAGATGAGCACATGATCCAATTGGGCAAACGGCACAACAGAAAACGATATACCAAACCGGGAAACAGGAATAAGAGCATCAAAGAAGGATCATTGCTCTCGCATGGTTTTCTACGAGTTCAAGGATCGATCGCTTCGAGCAACAGAAGTTCCAGCCTCGAAAAATGGCTCTTTTTGTGGGCAGACTAATGCTGCCTGTGTGAGAAAAAATAATGCAGCGACAGGGTCGCTGGAGAAGAGTTATATCTAGTGTGTGTTAGTGTGTAACAACAAAATTCTACTGCCAGAATTCAACGCGACGGGACATGGACGCTTTGGAAATGCATAACACCTTTCCCCTTCCAAAAATGGCACTCTTCTGTCGTCTGCTGGTACACACATCACTTTAAAACCATAAAAAAGGCGACATCTGTCAGCACATGGATCGGCCACAGCATGCGCTAATGCTACTTCAACCGTTACTGTCATCCTCAGTTGCTGAAGTCGAGGGCCGCTGCACTACAGTGCCTCAGTGCTAAGGCGAGACAAAGACCCACGGAAAATTAAATACTAGGCTAGATATAAGGTACCTGTAGGCGAATGCTGCTCAACAGCGCAAGATTATTCGTTATTCGGCTCTTGTGGCTGTTCATTAAAGCCATGTACCTCGGACAATAGGTTAGTAACTCGGAAACGTATCAGTACTACCTGGATTCAGGTACCCGATGTCTCGATCTGGATGAAACAACATGTGGATCTTTTAATGCGAACAAATAGTAGTCAGCCTTCAAAAATAGTGTTTACTCGGCGATTTCGCTGCCGGCGAGAATACCGAGTGTTTTTACTCTTTTGCATCGCTCTTGTCCATTCGCCATCAGTTGTGCTTATGGTCCTTCTTGGGCTTCCATTCTTACATATGCTTTGAGGCTCGATTAGTTAAATGCCTGAACTAAATTGTAAAGAAGATTTGAGTGTCTGGTCCATGGACATCTCTTTATCCCAGGGAAATGGTACCGCAGACTCGAATTCTATTTGTCCCTTTACTTTCGCGTGACACAGCATCTGTTCTAGCCAATCGCAGTTTGAGCAAAGAAGGATTGTGTGTCACCATGGTCCGGTATTTTTTCTTTAACGCTGGATTTCTACTGGATGACAGCTTCATCTTCTTATACGCGAGCCTTGGTCCGAGCGGCCAAACGGCCAAAATGAGCATGTCTCTCTCCGCCTACTGCTGCACCTCGATCACAGCGGGAAAGAGATGAGGCTTGGCAAGATATCATGGGTAAAAAGTAAGAAATGAAAGCCGGACACAGGGCTATTGCTGCATTGAATGCGATATTTTGATGCGCACGCTCAATAGGATATGCCGAATACGATTGAGATGATGCCTGAGTTTTCTCGTGCCTTATCTCTTCGTTTGCTCTTCAAGTTAAACTTTCCGTAGTCAGGTACTGCACTCTTTTGAAACTTTTAAACTGCTGTATCTAGCATACGTACGCGGAACGATTCCGTGATTTCTCCAACCCGCAGAACCAAAGAAGCTAAAGGAAACATCTACTTGCATGTAGCTTCACTGGCATCGCTACGATCAACATCGAATGCCAATTTCCCTCGGTAAAGAGAGAAACGGCCGAAACACCCACCGATCGACCAAAGCTCCTGTATCTGCAAATCGGCCAAAAAAACAAGTTTGTAAACAGCTGACCATAGAACGAACTGAACTTGTCCACACGCACAACAAATTGCCATCAGGTGCAAGTTAGTGAGAAAATAGGCATTTGGGCGATTTGTTGTTTAACTGCAATGCGTTTCATTTTATTGACAACGCTCATGTAGCTGTAATCTAGTGAGAGCGCTCCATGGCAATCGAGACCACTGAATGGGCCAACTTTGATCTAACTTATCCAATCAGAAGCCTCTCCCATAACCGCGCTCTTAGAGCTGACCTGGACTAAACACGGCCTTCTCGGTCATTAGAAACCTTTCGGGCCATCGTCTACATAGACTTCTGCAAGCTCCTATGAGCCACGAAGTTCAGAGATCCCCAGATAAGCAAATGAACTCTGACCATGCGGTTTATGCATCTGCAAGACTCTTTGTCATCTGAGGCCATGCTTCTAAGGAGCGGGGTTTACTAAGGAATCGAAAGAGCTTTAGAGTAAGAATTTTGACGGCAACACCCTTAAAGACTCGTGTGGACGTTTCGTGGCATGGTCGAACATAGCACTGCATTACTCACACCATTATTCCCATTATACATCGCGTATTGAATGTTACAGTATACTTTTGGCGGCAAAGTGCATGCCAATTCAGGCAGATACTCCTTGATGTAGAGGAGTCAGACCCACAAATAGTCATTACCACCAACCACTGGGACACTTAGTTCCTTTTTCGGGAAGCAAAGGGTGCTGGAAAAGAGCAGTGTTTATTCAGGATGTTACAAGTTGTACAAAAGATGCAAAGTGGATGTAGATGCGATTGGGGGCGGGGGGACAGTGAAAGGGCAGGGGGTGGCTATGCAGTTGAGCGCGAACCATAGACGCGTGCCTAATTTAATTTCTAGGACAACGCACAGACAAGATTTCACCCGTTTCGACAACATAGCCCGTCAACCTGCGGCCATAGATACATCCGGAATCGATGCCAATGGACCAGGCCATCACATTGAGTGAGCGTCCTGCATCATGTCCATACACCACCAAGAAATCGCGCTTCGAGGGCGATCGTCGATTGTGCATTTCATTGAACTCCTTGGCCCAACCTCGACCACTCTTCTTCTTGCGTGTTGGAGTCCCATCCTTGAGAAGGTTCCTGACATTAATGAGGACCCAGGGCTTCTGCTTGAGAATGCCACGGTGTGGGTCAATGCCAGCATGGACGACATGAACTGGGATGTTGTGGATAGAAAGCTCCTTCGGCAGGGTAAAGATTAGGGGGCAGTTACGAAGGTAGTCGTATTGGGCCTTGGTCATAGTACGAGCAAGACGGTAGTGTTCCGATTTTCTATCGAGGTCCGAGGGGATGCTGGAGCGCGGTCGTCGTGTTCGTCGTCGCTTGCGGACTGTCCAATCATCCTCTAAGCCCCAATTGCCCTGATCCTCCTCCGTTTCATCGTCCTCCTCAGCCTCTAGCACACTTTGCTCCCGTGAACTGAGGCTATCGAGGTATCCCCTCCATCGGATGACCTTGTCGTCGTGGTTCCCTCGGACACACTTTGCATCTAGCTCTCTCGCTCTATCGATGACCTGGAGCGAGTGCGGCCCTTTTGCCACCAAATCACCTGCCAAGATCAACACGTCCTTATTGCGGTCATAGTCGACTTTTTTTAGGAACGTGTTGAATCCTTGTAGACTGCCGTGGATATCGCCAACAACAATGGTCCGTCGAATCTTAGGTTGCATACCGTGATCGCCATTGAGCTGGAGCTCCTTGTGGTAGATGTATTGAGCATAAGGGTCTGAGGGTAGGGAGTCTGGTGGTGTAGCGGGCTCCTTCATCGCAATAGAAACTCCGTCACCCAGGTTGTACTGGTTCGCATCGAAAGAGGGAGGGTCATTGAGAGGACGGGTGGAGGTGTGGTGGGCTTGCACGATGTATGCTGGCGACGCGGTGTGGTCGATGTGGGGGTTGGTGGGTGGGTGCTGCAGGGCGTAGAGCAACAGTGTGGCTGTGCTGAGGAGTAGTAGGACAGTGCCAAGAGTTACAGCGCCCTGTTGTGCAGATGGGACCGACATATTGGGCTTGTGCCGCCTTGTCTTGGGTGGGAGTGGTCTGAACCGTCTTGGTCGTGGAATGGTGGGAATCGAAAGTAGATTCGGATGAGTCTAGGGTGCTGAAGGAGAGAAATGAGTGTGCGGAAAACCAGGTGAATGAGGAGGAGTAGTGAGGGGATGGAGGAAGAGTATGTGTTCTTTTTTATATACAAGTGTGTTGTCCTTGTGGTTTTTGTTTGAGGTAAATTCTGGCCATTGAACGTTGCCGGTCCAATGGAATTGAACAACCGCACAGTGAGCGCGATAGAAATGTAAAGTAGATAGCAGGTATTGCAGAGACTGATGAGATGGGAGCCAGGAGAAGAGGCGCCAAGGAGGTCGTCTTCTGCTCCAGCTCGTAAATAGATCCTGGCAGTAGCAGTAGTAGTGGTAGTCGGCAGTAAGTGGACGAAGGTGAAAGTAACTGCAGAAGAAGAACGAAAGGAGGAGAAAAGAAAGACCGTGCCCCTTCATTGGCCAAGAGCGCGCTGTTCCTGTCCACATCCTTGAGCATGCCCTGGGTCTATAGGCTGTGCGTGCATTACACACATCCTCTCCAAGGTCCACCGAAAGCGACTATAAACTATTGTCCTACAGATCATCTCATCAATTTTTAGCGTGGTCTATAGTAAGTATTTGGCGATGATCTCATGCGCAATCCGGTCTATCTTTCGTAGAAAGTATACCAATATGCTGCCCTGTCCGAGTGCATACGTACGACGCCTTGGTGTCCCTCAACCCTGTGTGTATTGAACATGTAGGCATGTGCTTGTACTGCATCATTTGCTCTTCAGTGTCGACGGTTGTTTGCAGAGTCGGGAAGATGTCAGCAGCGTAAAAAAAATACTCTGTTCGATGGCACTCCTCGGAGTCTATCGTCGTTTGCATGTCAAGGGGTGCGAACAGAATTGCAAACAAAGATCGAAATTCGGTGACGTAGTGCGCAACCGTAGCCACGTGCCTATTCTTTTTTTTAGCTGACCCGAAGCGCGTTGGTGCGCATAGATCGTGCCACACCAGCACTGTTGATAGGGCTGTTATTCAACACACAGTAAGATATATGAAGTAATCAATCATTTACGCTAGGAGAACTAGTCATTTTGCCGCGGATTTTAGAAACACGAAAGCACAGCCAAGTCAACAATACTATTTGTACATGGAATATCTTTGAGACGTAGGGGATTCATGTGGAATAAAGATGGGCGAAGTGAGCAGAGGTGAAATGGAAAAGCGCAACAGCAAGTCTGGTGAACAAGAACAAGGATAAGAAAGGGTGTATCTGCATAGGATTACCGATGATCAGCCAAGTGCTGTTCAGGTACAGCGCAGTGGACTGACGATCGCACACAGGAGCCCCTGCTCAATAAGATGCAGCCATGCATACAAACAATCAACATGTCGAAATCTTCCTTAATCACTTAATCAGATCAAGCGCTTTTGCCTAAAGATCAAAAGCTTAAAAGCTTAAAAGATGCCAAGGACTCCTCTGTCTTGCTAGATTCCTCACACAACTCTCCTTCACTGCTCATACACTCTCCTGCTCCTTCATTGCCCATATACTCTTCTGCTCCTTCACTGCTGATACATTCTCGCGATCCTTCACTGCTCCCACACTTTCCTTCACCGTCATTGTTCGAAAAATGCTCCATATTTTCATCATCGCTCAAGCTACCATGGCATTGAAGGCCTGTGGCCCTTTCTGGAAAAGAAAGGGTATGAGTCCGTCCTTCACCATCCTTCCACCCAACTGCTCCACCTCCCCGACTCGTTTGATCACAATTCAGTAATACGCGTCGACGTCCTCAGATCTTTAACATCACCATCCGCAACGCGTACTCCTTGAGAAATATGACTGTCTAGAGAATCAATGAGAACAAGAGAGGGATCTTTAATTACAGCGACCGAGCAATTACTTATTGCTCAGTGGCTTAAGTTAAGTGGGTGGTCCAGATCCTGATTGGATGTGGGCATGCCGTGCAACCTTACAGATCCCTGGCGTTTTTTTAAAAGCAATTGTGGCATAAAGTCTTCTCACAGCATGCTATAGCATTCCATGGCTGTCTACCATATCAATGGACTTTGTTTCTCAGTAGTGGCGATGTCACATCTAGGAAGAGTGTAATGGGTAATCATGCATTGTTTTTTGAAAAATTATCATGAGTTTCTGGGGATGCTGCTTACCTTGAAGACTGCTTATAGCTAAGAGGACAGTGATCATCTCCTAGTACTACAGCAAACGCAGGAAGTAGGTTGACTGCAGTTTGCAGTTAGCTCTCCTGGAGGTTGGTAAACAATCCAGCACACAGGTTATAGGTGTTGCTGATATGCCACGTTGGACAGCATGGCAGACAGTTAAGCATATGCGATGCTAATGCATGCTCAATAAAGCAACGTGATGACCATCGCACTGACTTTTGGATTGTGGATAGCTTGCTGGATCCAGGCATCCGCCTTGGTGTTAGAAAATGGTGGCCACCGGTCCAACCCTCTCTTATTTCCCAACCCTCTCTACTTGGACAGTGGCCAGAGTCCCATCTTCTTTCTTAGAGAGTAAAAATATGAAAATGCATGTCTGGCCACCGGCCAAATGTTCAGCTGGCAGGTTGCAGAGCAGGGTGGAAATCAATCGCCTTATTGCGTGTATGAGTGAGGATGTGTTGATCGACAAGCTTTTGATTCAGGCATTGTGGTAGTCAGAGTTCCATTTATTAGAGACAAGTGATGTCAATACCATGGTTACTTTTTAAAAACGCATGCTCGGAATCTGTCCAGTTACATCTGAGCTTTGAAGGATAATTCCTCCAGCAAAACCACACTTGAGTAATGCTTCAGCTCCGCGCAAGCACGCCCATCTCGGATGATGTCGTTGAAGCACCGCTCGGTCTCCGGGATTCTGCTGTATGCCTGGAGAAACGCTGGCAGGTCGCGGTAGCTTGCGAACTCACATTACGTCTTACCCTTGTGCGAGATGTTGTATGCCACAAAGAAACCGTGCCGATTCAAATCAGCCTGGTCAAACGCCCTTGCCTGTGGACTTCCATTCTTCTGGACCGCCGAAAAGTAAGTAGACTCGAATTTGGTGGAATGTTTATTGGAATCTGATTGGGTTATGGGCATTCAACAAGCGTTCAACAAGCCATAAACATCGATTTCTTGCTTATTTTTTCTGTTAAACAAAAATATATTCAACAAACACATTTGATTGGCCGTATCAATCGAGATGACAATTCAACATGCATTAAACAACGATTCAACGTGGCCAATAGCAGTCTTCAACATCCATTCAACAACGCATTCAACAAGCGATAAACAAGAAAGGAGTAGGGCTATTCTTCTGAGATGAGGTGTTGGATGATGCTTTGTGCATATAACCAGGCGGCTACCCAGTTTTATTTTTATTTTTGGAATGAGAGAAGAACCAGAGATGGAGTGCATTTTGTTTCTCCAGCTGAATTATGACTGGCATGTCCGGACGCGTCACCATCAACAATAGGAGCTCGCTCTTTTTACTCTTTACTCCCTCCATCCGCACACACAAAGGCTCACTACTTCTCCATTCACAGGCACGACCTTTCTCCGCTACCAACAGGCACCCATCCATGGCGACGAACGCACTCACCCTATTCTGTCTCGTCGACGGCGAGTCCACAGCTAACGCGTTCCCTGTCAAGGCCACATCTGCAGCCTCTGTTGGCGAGCTCAAGGAGCTCATCAAGGCCAAGAAGTCACCAGAGTATGACGGCATTGCTGCGGACAGGCTCACGCTCTGGCGAGCCACAATCCTCGTTGACGAGAATGCCGGGGACGAGAACATCATCACGCTCGATGATCTGGACGACAAGACGAAGCTAGGCAACCCAAGGACATGCCTTTCCAAGCTGTTCCCTGAGAGCCCTGACGACAACACATACATCATTGTGCAGCCACCCCCGCCAGGTATGTCTCCAGCTCTCTGCAGACTGATGATTGATATTCTGGCGCGTGTTATTTACGTTATGTTATTCTTTTTTTTTTTCTTCCGGTAGCTCCTAAAAGAGACCGTGAAGAGGATGTGGGTGAGTATTATTGATCTTTTCTAACCACCTCTTGTCTTTTACTCAGTCATGAACACAGCTGACGTTACTTATGACATTTGTCGCCTTGATGCAATGTTTAACCCGTGTAAAAAATATATGATATATAGACCTAAAGTTTATGCCGAAGAACAAGAGAGTCCGTATTATCGAAGGCTGGAAGCCATATAAGGCTTCCGACGGAAAGTCAGTAGATTTGCCTCGCTCTTGGATTGAGTTTCTTCAAAGCGCGAATTTTGAACCCGAACCGCGCAAGGCATTCGATCACCTCAAGAGCGATCTTCAAGCTGGCGACGCAATCGATATTCCAAGTCTGGGCCAAACCCCTAAGGAATTTGGACGTCATAGCCCAGGTCAAAATTTTTTCGTTACGGAACAAATGCTGGAGCTTTGGAAGGACATTTGCGGTGAAAAGGATCGTACATACAGACGGGTCCTGTCCGGTCCGATGGGCGTTGGCAAGTCGTACCTCTCCTATTTTCTCGCAGCAAGAGCGTATGCCGAAGGATGGCCCACCCTCTACATATCGGATGCGGGAAAGCTGGACACAAACACGCAGGAAGAATCAACAATAGAAATAGTCAGGCGCTTTCTGGCTATCAACAAAGACATTTTGACTGCCGCTGAGCTGGAGAAGCTTGTAGACAACTACAACGGGGAAAACGACATTTCCAATAGCGCTACTTCAGTAATCTTCGGTGATCTACTCCAGCAGAAGGGACGAAAAGCCTTATTGATTGTTGATGAACATGGAAAATTGTTCGAAAAAGTTCCCGACTTGCCAACAAAATTCAGGTCATTGAATCCTCTGTCATCCTATCACTGGTGGGGTGAAGACGCCCCATGGTCTCGAGTGATTTTTACGGGGACTGCACATGCAAAATATGAGATGACTGTCATGGATGATAGTTATAGACCTACGTCGGTGCTATTTGTGGGCCCGCTATCGGATACAGTATTCCTCAAGCTGCTGGACACATACCCTCGCCTGAATCTACCGGATATCAAGGACGAGGTGAAAGCGATTACAAACTGTGTGCCACGGGAGCTTGTGCATCTGTCGGCCTTCCTCAAGTACTTCCAGGATCCGATATCTGCAGGCGACCTTCAAAAATTTACAAAAAGTCGATCAGCGTTTTTTCTGAAAGTCGCCAACAAATACTACAGCGGTCTCCAAGATACCGATAAGAAGCGTTTTTACGATACCCTCCTTCAAACGTTCCTGTACAGCACCACCAATTTCGATTTCCAATGGGAGTTTGTGGACCTAGGATTAATATATCGGTGCAGGGAAGCCACCTATCAAACAGTCGTATACCACATTCTATGCCGTCCCGCCCACCAAGCTCTTTTGGACCTCTTCAAGTCGTTTGCGCTACCCGACGACATCAAACAACGGATTCATCTTGGCCAGCTCAGTGGTGACGAGTTTGAGCAAGCACTATTTCATCAGCT